>NC_135642.1:9152919-9205419 GCF_053574225.1 Canis aureus | reverse complement strand
GAATCATGGGTGACTTGCTGTTCTAGTTCTGCTTCTCACGTACCTCTCTTAATGCAAAGGCCAAGCAAGGTCAGGGTGGTTAAAGGGCACTGCAACATAACATCTACATCTGGGGCGATAAGCAGCAGAGCGTGGTTCCCACACACCTGACAAGAGCAAGATCAGTCAGTAATTTTAGGACAAATAAGCAAAAGGGAAGTTTAGGAGATAATTAAGGGAAGTAAAGATTGTTTTATCTTCGCAGCCAATGTTAGAAATAATTGTAATGGGCTTTTCTAGTGTTATATTTACACTAGGGAGTATGCAAACAGTGATGATACAACCCAATCAAACATGATTGCGGGAAAAGAGCAGAGTTTATGACACCGAGTCATTTTTTTCTTACAGTTAGCTCTCTGAAACACCTAAATTATCAGCCATCTAGTTAAGACCTTTTATTTTAAAAACCATGATAGCCAGATCTTCAATGTATATACCTCACTGCTAAAACTAATCACAGTGGCAAGACTGGTTTTCTCTGCTGGTTAGAACAGCTGCCGTACATGCATTAGGAGAGAAGTCCACCGAAGAGACACACCTCCTCAAGCTAAATAACCCACAATGGAGAAGCAAACAGGGTATAATTTGGCTAGTGATTCAAGCTCCAGTGGTAATATGACATAGTAGGTAAGCACTCAGGCTCCACAATCAGACTCTGGGAGGCTAAAATCTTGGTTCCACTGTCTATCAGATGTTTGACCTTCAGCAAATTACTTTAACCCCTTTAACGCTGTAGTTTCCTCATCTGTAAAATGGGCACGGAGGTTTATATATCATATGTAGTCATGAGAATTCAAGGGATACCACATGCTGAGTGCTGGCACACACACCATAGATACCATCTATTATTAAAATAAAAATAAATCAGAAAAGTGATAAATATGATTCCATACAATCATATCAATAAAGAAGTCATTAAATAGCTTACAAACTGGAATGGAGATTTCTTTCAAATGGAAGAAGACATTTTTAAGGGGAAAGAAAATTTTAGGGCAGAAAACTTTCTGTGCATAGGTGCTTTTTTCCACATCCTATATATATATTATAGGAAATAATATCTATTGAACATGTATATAGGCTAGAAGTTGGTGAATTTATAGATGGAAGAGACATAATTCTTGTCCTCATGGAGCTCACCAGCATATTACATGTAGTTTATTTTGTCATCACTTACTTAATATTCGCTGTATAACTTATGCTAAGCCCTTTTAAAACATTTTCTCTTTTTCTTTTTGTTTCCCCCACTTTTACTTAGAGATAATTGGCATACATCATTATGTAAGTTTAAGGCATACAACGTGATGGTTCCATTTACATATACTGTGAAATGATCATCATGGTAGGTTCAGCTAACATCCATCTTCTCATATATATGCAACACTTCTGTGTTAAAGATAGACTTAAAAAAAAAAGATAGACTTTTGTAGTTTCTTAGATAATCTTTTTTTGTGGTTTTGTTTTGTTTTGTTTTGTTTTGTTTTGTTTTGTTTTGTTTTGTTTTGTAGTTCTTTGATACCAGAGAGGTAAGATTTAGAGAACCCTAGGAGGTAAGTGGCTTCAAATATCTATGACATTTCAACATCTTCAAGGGAAGTTTTGGGTATTAGCTCTCTGGTATTTCCTCAGGAGGCATGCTTACAACATCATTGACAAAAGGTTTTTTTAAATTATTTTTTTAATGAGGAAGTTCTTCTTTTTTTAATGAGAAAGTTCTTGCTTGAATAATTTATTGGGGTGCAGTCATACATCTTTGACAATAATAATCATTGAAATATGGCAACGTCCTAACTTTGACAATTAAAGCCCATTAAGCTTAAAATACTATGACAAAAGTCATGACATTTCCATGTTCTTATGTAACTTTCCTCAATTCTGTATCTGAAATACAATATTAATTTTGGAGTTCCCATTTCTGGGTTTATTTCATTTTATTTTTTAAAGATTTTATTTTGAAACAGAGAGAGAGGGAGGGATCTCTGGGTGGCTCAGCGGTTTAGAACCTGCCTTCAGCTCAGGGCTTGACCCGAGATCGAGTCCCTGGGATCGAGTCCCACGTCAGGCTCCCTGCATGGAGCCTGCTTCTCCCTCTGCCTCTCTGTGTGTGTGTGTGTGTGTCTCGTGAATAAATAAAATCTTTAAAAATAAATAAATAAAAAAATAAAGAGAGAGAGAGAGAGAATGCATGCACACACAGAGGGTGGGGGCAGAAAGAGAGGGAGAGAGAATCTCAAGCAGACTCCGTGCTGAGCGTGGAACCTGACTCAGGCCTTGATCTCACAACCCTGACATCATGACCTGACCAGAAATCAAGAGTCCGATATTTCACTGACTGAGCTACCTAGGTGCCCCTCCAGGTTAATTTTAAAAGGAAGAAGTAATGTACTTCTAAAAACTCATGTCACTACAGTAATTATCTTCTCTGTACACCAACAAGCAAACTCCATAGGATGACTTACTGCCAGAGTACAGGTACACTTGGCATAAAGGACTTAGTTTCTTTTTCTTTTTCTTTTTCTTTTTTTAAGGACTTAGTTTCTTGATAGAAGGCTCTCTCCAGGGCCCCAGATAAAAATGCACAAAACTTAAATTTCAAAGAACTTTCCAGTTGAAGGTAGTTTAGAGAGTTCCTTTGTGTAATAGATGAAATGTCCTTGCACAGCCTCTCAAACAGAAGATACGAAGTATCTGCACCCTGTTTGCCCCACCGTTGTATCAAGGGTCATACAACGATCTTTCTAGGTGCAACAGCTTTAAATAAGTGGGCATCCACGTTGTGGAACGTCCTCTGAGAAAGTGCCGGTTTTGTTGTCACCTACTTCAGTGTGGCCATACGGATGACTGTATGCAGCTTACACAGGAACCTGTTCAGTGAGGACTCAAGAGCTGTGCTGGGAGAGTTGTCTTGGCAATCGGTTTCTCTTTCTAGCTTTCTTTCCTTTCTCCTCTGGAAGGCTCACTGACTACCCAGGTGACCTGGTTTTCTTCTGTGTGAAATGGAATGATGTGGAGACCAAGAATTTTTGTGGGAAGACAGGATACAGATTAAAGGGCTCTGAAAAGAAAAGTTACTGTTATTAGAAGAGCTCCCCAGCCCTGATTAAAATATGGACGGGAACAGAGTGGTAGCCTGAGGACAACAATCCTTCTGGTCCAAGATCCCGCAGTCTGGATAGATTTGGGTGCCCAGATACTTTGCTGTTTAGATGTGAAGTGCCGTACTAGTGTTCTAGGTGGGTTCCAAGACAGGGGGTCCGCCACAAGCCCCGAGTCAGGGAAGCCTCCGCCCCGGGGTGAGGCCTAACTAGCAGGAGGCAGGGGAAGTGGTAAAAGAGGTGCGCTTCCTTCCAGCCAAGAAAAGTCACTTCCGAAGGTATCTACATTGTCATCCCGCAGCAAGGACAGCAGCAGGCATCAGGAAATACACAGTGATGTTAGGACACCAAGAGTAAGCTGGGGATGGAGTAATAAGTAAGTTTGCAGTAAACATGTGGAATAATTGGCCAGGGGTGCAGGCATCTAAAAGAGGTACAGAGACAGCTGGACACTTTTCTCTTAAGAGAAAAAGAATTGGGGCAGCCCAGGTGGCTCAGTGGTTTAGCACTGCCTTCAGCCCAGGGCGTGATCCTGGAGTCCCGGGATCAAGTCCCACGTTGGGCTTTCTGCATGGAGCCTGCTTCTCCCTCTGCCTGTGTCTCTGCCTCTCTCCCTCTGTGTGTGTGTGTGTGTCTTTCATGCGTAAATGAATAAAATTAAAAAAAAAAAAAAGAAGAATTCTAATTTTAAAAAAAGAGAGAGAAAAAAAGAATTGAAGGAAGGAGTGATAATTGAAGAAGTGGATTTGAGGTAAACCTGAGAGGAACAAGCCAGCCAGGCTAATCATCCTCTCCCCACTCAGCAACTTTCACCGAGGCCCCTTGTTAAACACCAAAGCTTGCCCTCTTCAGGGATGATTTCCAAGTGATGCCTACATTCCTGAATAAAAATCCATTCGAATCTCAAGTCAGATTTGCTGGGTGCTAGATTCCTTGCCAGCCTTTACTGTGCTGGAACTGCCGATGCTGAGGAAGGGAATGCAACAACAACAACAAAAAGCCTTGCTTTTGAGCTCCACGATGGTGAACTTGAGGTGAAATGCATCTCTCTCAGATGGCCTCCTTCTCCAGAAAATAAATAAATAAATAAATCAGTGACCACAGAAGGAGGCAGAGACGCCAAGAAGGGGGGCAGCGGCTACCAGCCCCGTGAGGCCTTTTGCTCAAACCAGAGCCTTCTCTCACTGACAGTCGTTCGCGGGGTGAAAGAGCTAAGTGTGTGCCAGCAGTTCAGTTTCCAGTCTCTCCCTCTCCTCACAGGTTCCAGTCATGGCCTCCATGGTCTCAGTCTCATCTCTTGGGGACCTGCAGTGATTTCGGGGAGGAGAGCCAGAAGGAGGCAGGAGGAGAGAGCAACACGTGCAAAGGAAAACACACACAGGCTGAACGCTTAACCACCGGAGGGATGGCCCTGAATGGGCCTGAAACCCTAACTGGGTTTTATTTGCTCCATCTACAGCACACACACACCCCTGGGGGTGACACAGGCCGGAACAACCTGGCACAAGAGGGCCAATCGCCCAGTTTTCCCATTTCACTTTCCTGCTGCAGTTTCGAGAAATGCCCAGGCTGATCTGAAACACTGAAGATATTTATTGGACCTAGGCAGCCCTGCCTCCAGCCTGCTGCTGTGTCAGACCAGCGTTTCTAGACACCTTCTGTCCTGGAGGGATGGCAGTACCATTTCCAGAAACTAAGATTCAGTCCAAATTTGGGCAAGCAGCGCAGGCTCAGCGAGAGCCTTTTAAAAGTGGTAAACAAAAGGAGTAGAGGAGGAAATAAAGGAAGGGGATGCCAGCGAGGGGACTCAAAGGGGAGGTTTGCTGCAATCCTTTACATTCAATTATACCAGCTCCTTTGTGCTTTTCCCTTTAGCTCTGCAAAGAAAGAATGAAATATGGTTTTCATAGCAAGCTGGCAGCATTATCTCAGGATGCATATTTCTTTGCTGGGTTGGAATGCCAATTGGGGGGGGGGAAGTTCCTCGTTTAGAGGAAAGTACAGTGCTACAGAGAAAACACAAAACAACAAAAAAGAAATGCAACAAGTTTCTGTAACAGTTCCAAACATTGCCCCTTAAAGAAAATATTTAAATGAGAAGTTTTTTTTTGAAGATAAAATTTCTCAGACTGAAAGTTACCATTTTTCAAAAGTCTCTAAATATGGAAAGAAATTTGGCCCAAAATGTAGACTATTTTTTGATATTTGGAGATTTTTGAGAATTAGCCCCTCTTTCATTGATGAGGACAATGAACTTCACAGACCGGTCCTGCGTGAGGCACAAGGCTCTACCTACTTCTGCACTTCATTATACCAGTATTTGGAAGAGAGACAAGGTTTGCTCAAATAAGTCCTTTATCCATCTCAATTGGCATCATCTACATGGCTTCTCAAAGTAACACAGAAATAAAAGTCGATATTTCGGCGGGTTGCATGATTTTAAAGTCGGATGATATTGGCTTGCTATTTACTCTTTTTAAAATAGAAAAAAAAGTGAAGACTGAGTTATTGAAAATATTACAAAATTATCTTATAGCAAGAGATTCAGCAAGTATTCCTAACCGCAGCCACAGATCAACAATGCTGTGTTTTTAAACAAAACTCCATGCAAAGGACTTTTCAGATTGCGCTCCAGCCTCTTTCCAGAATGCAGAAAATCAAAAGGTGCCCAAAATTGTCAACAGAACCCTTACATTAGAAAAAATTCAAATAGATCCAAATATACAAATCCCGTGTTGTTTACTTTCTCTACGTTTTTTTTTACTCTTAAAGAATCTCGGTGGCTACTGCTTGGTTCTTTCACAGTCCTTTTTACCACATGGCTGCTTTTTCCAGTAAATCTCTTCTCGTTTCTTCTGTTACTCCTGGAATAGTGTTTTTAAAATGTACTCCAGAAAATTCGCGGTCAGAGAAATGAGTACTTCATGAATAGTCTTTAGACCAGATCCTCATTCACTTCACTCATTCATTCATGCATTCATTCATTGGAGAGCTGTCTTCCAAAAATTACTTGAGAATCTGCTCAGTTAATGAGTAAATGTAGGTCCTATTAACCTCTTGATCTTAAGGACTTGTTTTGTTGTTGCTGCTGTTGTTTTCATTGTATTGGGTTTTTCAAGTATTAGAGAGTGAGCCTGGCTAGGTGGCAACCTCCCAGTGCTTAAGTCCAAAAATTCTCTCCAATTCATGACCCTCACAACTATTTCCTCTGTTCTCTAGAAACAAGAAAAATCTTTTTTTTTTTTATCTGCAAAATCATTAGAAACCTGGATAGAAAAGTATACATAGACTTCTTGGGGTTTTTAAATTTTATTTTCTCTTCCTTTTTTTCCCCCTACTTCATTGTTTTATTGTAATCATAATAGAAATCCTCGTTTCTGTTTTCATTTGTCTGTGCTTTGTGCATGAATCAGAATTCTCATTGCTGCCTGAACATTCAATATAGATTTGCAACTAACTCCCCACCCTTGTCCAGAATCGTTAATTCTGCACTTGGGTTGAAACACATGCGAGGTTCTTTCTCTTTTTCCCTTGCAAGGTAAACATTGAGAGAGAAGAGATTTCCCATCTGTCTCTAGATACAGCTTATCTTTTAGATAAGTCCCTGCAAGCTGCGGTTTCAGGCTGTTTAATGTTGACCTCTTGAGTTCCAAACTTCCTTAATGCCTTTAGATAAGCAAAAACTTTAGCAGTAATTACTAAAGGAGTGGTGGGATAGTGGATTAATCCCTAAAGACCTGGATTCAACTCTACCACAAAGCCCACAAGTGAATAATCTCTTTAATGCTCTTGGCTTAATTGTTTCACCTCAATTTTTAAGGAAGGACCTAGCCATTTTTGACTAAGGGAATATATATCATGAGAATGAGTGCCAGAGAATTCCTTGTTCGTTATTGATTGATAGATCTTCTTCTCAGAGATGGTCACAGATATCTGCATACTTTCACCTGTCTGGTATTGACATTTAGGTAATTTCAAGGTTAAAGGGTCATCTCTTTTAAACCTAGATCTTGGGTATCATGTCACTGAAAAATAATGAAACACATGGGCAGCTTTCGTTGTTTCTACACATTGTTTTCTAAAATTCAGAATGTACCCTTTCCAGAAGAGGGGACTGTGATTCCAGTGATCTGGTAGATGAGAACGCTCAACCTAATGTATGAAATGAAAGCATAAGGATTTTATTGGCTGAGTGGTCGTTTTTTTTTTTTTTTTTTTTTTTTTTTTCCTTTTTCAATTGTGGATCTGAATCTTATTGTTTTATTTGCCAGCATAGCTGAAAGGATGCACGGGTATTTTTGAATGCCCATGAGCAAATTTCCTCTCTCTAAAGGTGTGTAGAAAGTAGCACAATAGAATTTGGTCACAGCTGGCTTATTTCCTGTGTTACCTGAAGCCAAGTTTGGTAGGGTAAATTCCAAATACCTTCTTAGCTGGGAGTTACTAAATCTTGATAGTCTTGGATCTGTGTGACTCAGTGTGGCTCTTTGCTTTACTACTATGCAGGCTTCCTGTTATCCTCTGATGTTCCCATGGATTTAGTGTTCCTGTGTCTGTGTTTGGTAGAAGAAAAATGTCAAAGAGAAAAGTAGAAATTCCTGGTGGAATGGAATAGTAAAAGTCTGACCGTTTACCCTTCCTTGTAATTTTTTTCATAATGAAATTACTAAAGCAATGTCAGTACACAGGAAACAAGTGAAGTGTAAAATAATTAGCACCAAAGGGAACATAATAGGTTACTTATTAAAATCCATAGAAGGATTATGTGACCTCATTGGGACCAGAGATCACATGACTCAGTGTGCCTTTTCTGAGGTGAGCACCCCAATGCACTTTGTCAGCGTCCTGGCTTCTGACAGTAAATAAGCTTCAGGTGTGATTTATTGAGTAGCCACTTGACAGGAGCAAGAGCTGAAATCTTCTAGGCCTTGCTGAGCCTCAGCTCTGTTTTCATTACTTTCTCCAAGTATTACATTTAGTCAACCGAGTTATGTGTAGTTCTGGGAGGATCTCTCCTGCTCCCAGAAGTCATTGTTCCACTCATAATAAAATTATGCTATCAATTTGCCACAAGAGAAACACTGAAGTTCACTAAATTATTGCCATGTGTTTTGCACTAAAGACAAAGTGATACCAATTAAAAAAACAACCACCCTTGGATTCTATTTTTTAATGGTGTGCGGAGAGGAGCGAGGCTCGCTCACAAGGGAGGTCATGTCTCTCTTCTACACATTACAAATTTCATTTTCTTTAATTAGAAAATGACGCTTATGGAGAATGAGCAGGGGTTTAAGTGGGGAAATAAGAAAGAATGAAACCTGAGCTGAGGCCTAAATAATTTGTCAGAAAATGACAACTTGCCTCCCACAAGACTATTTCATTTGAAAGATTGGCTAGGTTACATGAGGCTCAGATAGATTTTTCTGGAAATGGGGCCATAACCCACAGACTGAAAAAAAGTCCTGGTTCCAAAGCTCTGCAGATAAGTCAGATCCATACTTTGGTTCCATCCTAGTAGCTAATACTCGGTAGCTCTCATTTAGGATAACATTTTCAGGATGCTGTATCCCTAGGGAGTTGAGCATTGGTTATGATGTAAGAGTGTCATGTTTTTTGAGTATCAGCAGGAACTAATATCCTGCAGTCTCATTTCATCTTCTGCTAGATTAATTAAAGAATTGCCAATAATTTAGTCTCAGAAGGAAGGCTCGCCTATCCCCCTAAATAAAGTGTGGCTGCCAATTTACCATCAAGTTGGTGATGAAACAAATTCAGAATTTTAGATACAATGAATAAGTCAAATTCCATTACTACAGAAAATCTTTATACAGTAAAATTATTTCCAGCCCCAGGCAGTACTAATTTTAAATAACACTTCTAATGACATACTTGTTTGTATTAAGCAATTGTGGGCAGCCTTTTGTAGTGTATTATAGTGAATTATATTTGTTCTGAGGACAACCGGTAAAATTTCTTGAGAAAACTGGCAGTCTGTGAAGATGATAAGATGTTCCCAGTAACACCAGTAATCATTAGCAACAACAACAAGGACTTCATTGCTAGACCTTCCGAGAAACTCTTCCGTAGCCCAATAGCAACACTCACAAATAGACCAAACTGGATTCAAAGAGTGGCCTCACTCAGAACAAAATTAGGTTGTATTTTTATGAATGGGATGATCTTTGGCTAGGTTTCCAAACTAGTGGAGGGTTTGAAAGACTCTCTGGATTGGCTTGGGTTTTTTTGTTTTTGTTTTTGTTTTTGTTTTTTTTCTTTTCTGCCTTTTATGTAACAAGGGTGGTATTCACTTTGCTTAGCTGTTAGTAGGTATTCACAATTTCTTGTTGGCTTAAATTTGAGGAAGCTAGAGAAAAGGCCAAGGAAGAAACTAGGCATGATCGCTGAGTACGGAGGTGAGAGGGCCACCACTAGCATGCCATTTCTTGGAGATTAGATTTGAAGTTAGTTTTGAATCAGAGGAAGGAAGTGTTTTAGTAGCTGGATAGAAATAGTACAAGAGACCACGCAAGTGGGGAAATTGAGTAAAGGAGGAGGCTGGGAGGAAGCCAGCCCTCCCCAACCAGAGAAAAAGGAATCTGCAAGTGTGTGGGGCACGGTGAGAGAGAGATGAGGGAGACGGACACCCCCCTGGTCCACAGGGTTCTGGGGCGGCCAACGTGGAGGCAGGTTCAGCAAGGTAGTTTAAAGGGGATTGACTGGGACGTGGGCAGCTTGGGGCTAATTCCAGCTCAGACAATTTGTATGATCTTGGGCAATTTAGCCTTTCTCAATATCTATTCCCTCATCCATAAAAGAATGGGGACTGGATTATTTTTAAAGTCCTTTCTATCTTTAAAATTACATTATTTTATGATTCTAAGCTTGTGAACTGAAAAAAAAAATCTAGTCAAAGCAAGTGAGATGAAAATGATTTTAACCATTGTATTTTGAATTGATTAGAAGAGAGGGAGAGAGTGAGACCAGTCACAGTAGACTATAGGTGACTTAAACAGAACCTGAATCAGAGATGTAGCTATTAAAATGGAAAAGGGACCGATTTTATCTCCATTGTTAAAAAAAAAAAAAAGTGGCAGGATTTGGTGACTAATTCATTATATGGGGTGCAAGCAGCAAAAGGAGCTACATCAACTCTGGGCTCTGTGCCTTGGGAAGCAAGGGATTGGGGATTCTTTCCACAATGACAGCAGATTTGAGTAGGGCCTGCTGGTGCCCCTGGGAAGATGATCTTGTTTTCACAATAGATAGTACAAAATAGAGATGAGCCCTGAAGGGAAAGAGTTCAGAATAACAGGAAACACTGTGGGACCGCACAAGGGGAAGGAAAGGTAGGTCTGAGGGTACAGATGTTATTCAAGGCCCTGGGAGCAGATGAGCTTGTCCAGAAAGAGAGAGGAGGCCTTGGTGATAGAGAGCACTGGGAGGAGCTTAGGGACGGACGGAGGGACAAGTTCACACTGCCTGCTGTGATTTAGAAGAGACCCTGAAAAGAATAACTCCACCTGTAGTCATATAGGAGCTTCCTGAGGCAGAAAGCTATAGAGAACAAGATTTCAATCCACAGTTTACAATTTCTAATCAGAAAGGCCAACTAGAATTGAAGAAGAAGAAGGAGAAGGAGAAGAGAAGAAGAAGAAGAAGAAGAAGAAGAAGAAGAAGAAGAAGAAGAAGAAGAAGAAGAAGAAGGAGTAGTAGTTTTACATCTCTTTGAAGCATAGCTTTCTTCATAAAAATGTTGATGAAGTACATCATTCTTCTTCCAAGTTTAGATAGAATGATAAAGGAGTAAACTTTTATGCCATGAAAGTTTTGACTTCAATAGACATCCCACGGTTTTGCATAGTTGTGAAGATTAAAAATCTTGTAAGAGTGTGGCGTCACATCATGAATTTTTCCTCTTTGTGAAATGCCTTGGCATCCCGCTTCCTGACAGGTTGGCTTCAAAACGAAAACAATCTTCCTAATAGTATGTTGTTGATCTGGCAGTGAAGAGCAAGGACCTTTGGTGTGGGTGAGCACTGCTCTAAAGTAATTTACTTCAACAGGGACCATTTATACACTTTGACTTGTCACTTTCATAGCGATTTATAAAATTTTAAAAGGCAGCACTAGAGAAAAATGAAACACTATCTTATGAAAAGTGTATCTTATGTAGCGTCCATGTAGAGGCTCTGCACAATGACTTATTTTGATCATTTTGATAAGCTGTTTCTTAAAAGAGGGCTGTAGGTGGATTCCCCTATTCAGAAGGGGGAAACAACTCGAACACCAAGTCAAAGTCACATGCAGACTTTCACCAAAAGCCACTGAATTTGGAGTTATAGAGATGGTCAGATGAGATGATTTCCCCACCCAGGCAGAGCTACCTTCATGTGTTGAATTTGTCTAAACTGACTCAAGATACTGAGATTTGGGGGCTGGTAATCTACTTTGTCAACTCTGTACTACATAGCAAGAGAGGAGTAAAGTTGGAATCTATGGGTAGCTAAAGCTATGCTATTTAAATATTTAAATCAGTGGAACATTTGTATTATAACCCCCCCCCATTACATCTGACCTCAGAATTATTCACTCTCCCTCCTTTGCCTCCATGCCCCCTCCAGAAACTAGACACTGCTCCAAAGCTCTCTAGTCTCCAAAGTCAGTTTCATCACCCTGAAGAAACTTCTGGATTTCCTAAGGCTCTCTTTCCTGGGTATACCATTTGTATTGACATGTTGCTACAGTAGAGTTCACTTCTATCATGACTTCTTTCCAAAATAAGCGTATTCTTTGCCAAGGCTTCTCATTGGGAACCATGAAGAGAGATGAACCCTAGAATTCCAAAAAAAATATCCACTTTTGATGAGTTTGAAAATTTTCGGAAACCATGATCTTTTCCCCTCGAATGCCATGAATGAATCATCCTTGTTTTCCACCCAGTCTGACTGTATTTGGAGTAACACATGAAAATTTTACAATTTCTTTAGACAACTGGGCATTTGTAATAAAAAGAAATAATATGACAGGTTGAGTCATTTTATGAGAATATGTTATTTTGTGACTCTTAGATCTTTATTTAAAGAGGAATATTAAATACATTATCACACAAAGTCAATGAAATCATAATTACAGTAGTGCTGAATTTTATAATAAATCTCTCACATGGCTCCCAGGAACACGTCTGCCAGGATTCACGTGCACTCACTCTTTGATGGAGGCATTGTTGTTTACCATTAACTTTATAGAAACTATAAACATAACTGAAGAAAACTTTGCTCCATTAAAAAGAAAGGACCTCCTTCTTGAGGGCAGAAACTATGGTCTGTTTGCTCTTCAAGATCTGGGTGCCCGCTGCTGTGCCTCGTCACTGAAATTACTCACCGGATAGTAATTGAAAAATGCATGCATGATGCATGGATATTTAGTACCAAAAGATGCTCCTAAAGCGTTTTATCTAAATAGTAAAAACTGTTTAGGGGTAATAATACTTTATTTAGAGGTAATGGAGAATTAAAAATATAAAATAATATTCCTGTCAATTCTAGACAGTGGCTAATAAAGTGATAAATTTAGCTAAGTTTGGCTAATTTAAATGAAACCAGGGACGCCTGGATGGCTCAGTGATTGAGCATCTGCCTTCAGCCCAGGGCATGATCCTGGAGTCCAGGGATCTAGTCCCACGTCGGGCTCCCTGCGTGGAGCCTGCTTCTCCCTCTGCTTGTGTCTCTGCCTTCTCTGTGTGTGTGTCTCTCATGAATAAATAAATAAATAAATAAAGTATTTTAAAAATAAATAAATAAATGAAATCAACCATGAGTGGAAAAAGCCCTGTATATAATCTAACCTAAAGCTCTTTTTTTTTCCAAAAAATCTGAAGTCCAGAGAGGGAGAATGAATTTCCCAGAGGCACCCATGTTAGAGGGGAAGAGCAAATTTGAACAAACCAAATCATCGATCCAGAATCATTTCTCATATACCACAACCTGCTCACAAAATCCATTAATTTCAATGACTTAGTTGTCTCATAAAGAAAAAAAGAATAACCCTAAAAGGAAGTGTCTTGATTATATAGGCAAGAAAATAAAGTGCCTTTATGATGTTGGTTTTAAGAAAAATTAAAATTCTTTCTTTTCCTGATTATTGTTAATTATGTTACTATGTTTTTGAATGTTCTGAAAAACAAATTAGTAAGACACTAATGATTAATATTATTCTTACCTCATATTTTAAATAAAGTTTCCTAAATGAAATATTTTAAGTACACCCAAATGGTTGTATGTAATCTAAAAAAAGAAAACCATGAAAAACCTTTAAGAAATCTCAAAAAGTCTTCAAAAAATCCACGTTGGATTGGCTTTAGGCTGAATTTGTTATTCGTGGCTTTGAATTGAAGTCTACTGTGTGACAAAGTGGTGGGGAAAAGTTGAATCAAACTATCAGAGGGCACTTACCTGAATTATTTAATAAAAGAAGATTTTCTGGATCTGAAACAGAGGATACTAAAACAAAGCTACCACTAAAGACTTAACAAGAGTGGGAGCTAAGAGTGGGAGCCACTACCATATTGGATCTGTGACCTTGGACTCTAACCAATTATAAAGACCCAGGGCAGCCAGTGAACAAAGCAATTACAATGGGAGTCAAACCATTAAGGAGCCAAGAGTTCAGTAGCTTTATGTCCCTGCCAAGGTATCCCTAGAACACTGTGTAATGGGAATTGAATAATATTAACATTCCCACATGGTAGTTTAGAGCAACTTACAGTATATTCTAATCCAAGCAGATTTTTCATTTTGATGACTGTGGGAGTGGTTATTTTATTTTTATATGTACTTTTACAAACATTTAAATTGAAATAACCAGTAGCATAAAACTGCCAATGATTTAGCTGGCTATGAACTTGTAACCAAATATACTTGGAAGATTTTTTTTTTCTCCTTGTAGCTCTCAGGTAAATTTCACTGCATGACAGCATTTCACGCTAGGCAAAGCCTATATAGGAGATGAAAAAGCATGAAGCATAACAAACATCACAAAGCCAGTACAATTTCTTGTTTATAAAGAAAAACAAGGAATGTAAGCTAAGTGGAAAGGTGCCGGTTGAAAGATATTTTAAATGCCTTCGAGTTAAAACCATCAGGGATCAGAAAGCAGAAGGCAAATTCTAGAGGCTAGTACACCAAGGGAAGAGGCTGATGAATTGCCTTGTGCACATTTTAATTAAACTATCATCTTGAGATTTTTTTTGTGTATTGATTTGCACAGTACTTAAAAAAGCTTCTTTCCCCCCTACCTCCCTCCTTTGAATGTTAAAGCTTTGTGCCTTCAGCTTGACTCTATGAAAAGAAATTACTCATCTTTGGGATTATTATGGAAGAAAAAAACAAAACAAAACAAATGGGTGGACATGTTCTCTTCTCCTTTTCAATATGTTTAAATTTCAACTGTTCATATAATTATGCTGGCATGTATTTCTTCCTGGCTCTAGTCATGCAGAAAAATTTTAAACATGAGAAATTGGACAACTCTAATGTGGTGTAAAATCTACTTACGCATTGTATTTCTTTCAATATTCTTTACCAATAGTATTCACATTGTTAAAATTAAAAGAAAATGTTAGCTTTTATGCCCTAATGCATTTACGTGATACCAGAGCTGCCAAATATTTTGTTAACATTGAAAAGAAGAAGTTTGAAAAATAAAAGAAATGTTAGAGATAGGGTTGACTTTAGGCAGGGGTGACAGTGACAACTACTTAATAATAATCACTGCTTTTATGGCACCAATTATGGGCATATTTACCAACAATAATTAGTTTCCTGACATCCTTTGAGTCAGTTATTCTTTGTTCTTCTTACAGAGGAGTAAACTGAGGCACACATTGGCGTGATTTTCCCAGGGGGGTTTTGGAAAGTCATGTGGATAGAGTCAGACAAATGCATTAGACACTCAATTCCCACGTCAAAATGTAAAACTTCGTATTCCTGGGTAGTAGATTTCCCTGTTGATCTCTTCTGAGTAAACTGGACTAGTGTCTGTGAATGTCTTCACTCCTCTACCTCTAACCACTCCCACCTGCTCCCCACACACAGATGCCAAACAAATGGGAAAAGGAATACTTGGCACTAGAAGTCTGAGGTCATGAGAAGAATAAGCTCTTTCTGAGGTATCGGTTGCTAAAACTGGTCCTGAAACCAGGCAGGACATTTAAGAATCACAAGATGAGCCTAGTGCAGGAATAAAGATGAATTCTATGATACAGACATAGAAGTCCTTCTTCCTAGGTGACTGGTTTGCATCTCACCCATACACGTCTATGCATGTATAGGCCTGTTCTTGTCAGTAGTGGCTTTGGGAAGTCCCACTAATTTTCAGAGGGTTTTTTTTTTCCCTAGATCATAAGACCCTAGTGAAGATTAAATCGCTCTGATGCTGAAATAGGGTACCTATCTGTTCAAGAGTGAGCTCAAGTTAACTACTTAATTTTTACAAGTAACCCAGATTGGAAATGGTGCCCAGCAGACCACAACTCTAAGACTCATTCCAAAATAGAGCAGTCTGTCTTGACGCTCAGATAGGCATCCTCGAGTCTCTTCTTGGGATAGCCCATCGTCAGTTGTGGTGGAGAAAGGACCCCAGGGATACATAGCTTGCTGTTTCAGATCAAACTCATGCTCTGCATGTGTGAGATATCAGAGTTTTGTTTATTTAGGAAATTTGTTCCTTGATCAAAGTTAAATCTTTGAAAGAGAAAATTTTTCCAAATTTCAAATAGTCTCTTCCTAGTTACAGACTGAATTCCTTTCTCTATTTTTGGCTACGAAGCCACTTTGTAGCTCATTCAGCAATGGACTGTAATATACTAGTTCTCAACCTTTGCTGGATCATGGACTTCTCTGAGAATGTAATGAAACCCATGAACACCCAGAAGAATATGTGTAAGTACACACACACACACATACACATATACACTATTCCCTACAAACTTGGGGGCTCTTCCATGGCCCATCTAACAATTAAAACCAAAAACAAGTGAACAAAAGCAAACACAAACAATGAAGAGACTTTCTGCTCTAATGGAGTTTGCTAGAAATACATGAACTAGTCTAAGGTAAAAAAAAAATAAATAAATAACAACAACAACAACAACAGAACCATTATTCATCCTTTTATTGAGGGCTGTATTTTAAATTAAATGAATTTTTAAATGGTAAAAGATGGTTCACATTTTATTAAATGTTAAATTTATAAAAACTGTGAGCCATACCTTTTGGATTGTTCTGTGTGGCACTATCAGGGCCACCATGTAAGACTGGACATTCTGTGCACTGCACAACTCAACGGGCATCATACACACCACACACTCGTGCCCTGATTTGAACTCTCAGAGTCAGGCAGGGCCGCCTCATTGATGTCTAACACATTTTGGATATTGAATGGGTTAATAAACTGAAATGGCGCTGCCCAACAGCACATCAATCGTAGCAAAATGCTATTTCAGTCATTAGCCATCACATCTGCTTTGGCTATAATTATTCTGTTTCTTCTTAATGTTTGGTGACTTTCTTCTGAATGTTTATCTTGTATGTTAAAAAAATATATAGTACACGTCTAAATAGCCATTAGACCCTAAAGAATATCACTATTCAATATAAACTTTTTTTTTTCCATTGGTGAGCTTTATGCTAATAAGTATCTCTCACACTGCCTTTCATTGATTTGTGACCACCTTAGAGCCCTGCTTTCTGAAATGTCTGATTATCTGCATATCTGTCTATTAATGTGTTTATCTGTCCACCTATCTATAGAAATTTTAAACGGTGTAATAACTTTAAGAACAGTGACACTAATGTAGTATTAGATTAAAAGAATGCTACTTTATATGGGTGTAAATGTAATTTAGAGGCACTTAAAGGAAGCTCTATACTTAGCATGATTCTTGGCCAGTGAAGACAGGTTGATCCCACTCATTTTGGGATTGCTAATTTGCCGTTAATTAGGAAGATTGATTCTGTTCTGTGATGCATAGGCCCAACCCCAAATGCATTTTTCTGGTTTCTGGAGCACTTTCCTAGTTGTCATTGTCATTGCAAATGTGTAGCTGAATGTCACAGGGCCTCGAGAAGTAGAAGTGCTTTCTGGCCTCTAGAAAGCAAGTATTGACATTTTCCTGATTTTGTTTTGTTTTGTAAAGCTCATGCTGGTATTATTTTAAATAAACTTCTGCTTTATTCCATTTGATGGTTTTGAAATTACAACATGAAAGCTGTGCTCGGGTTTGAATTTCTAGTAAAAGAAATGCTTTTGTAGCAAAAAATCTTTATTTTCTTGAAGTGCAGATATAGTGCTTCCATTGAGGTTCTGTTATTCTGTACAAAACAGCATTTACTTTTCAATATGTTAACTGTTTGTTTATCTTCCCCATGATATATTGAGTTTGCAGCTATAAGCCTTTTTCCTGCTCTCTTCTCTTGGCTGATGACAAATCTTAATCATTTGACTGTCCTTCACGACAATTACTTTAACTAAGATGAGTTATATTCCCTTTATTGGAATCGAGTCAGGGAATCTATCAAAACTAGTGAAAGGAAAATTCCTAGAAATGTTTTTAAACATAGTCATTAAGAATGGGCTGAACCAATATGGAAAAGAATGTGGGTACTTGACAGTGGGATGGAAACCACTTACTCACTGTAGTTTTGATGGCCATCATTGCCAGTAGAATAATAGGCAACTTTGAACCATATAATTTATTTCATAGTGATGAAACTGGATAGGTAGTAAAAACAATATCAAACCCACGAGGCAGGATCTAATGTCGTTTATGTACTTCACATGCTTTGTGATGTTACTAATAAGCGTTCTGATAGAAAGGTAAGCATCTAGGGTCACCTGAATGGCTCAGTGGTTTCAGTTTCCCACTCGTGATTCTGGCTCAGGTCATGATCTCAGGGTTGTGGGATTGAGCCCTGCATCCAGTGCAGAGCCTGCTTAAGATTCTATCTCTCTTTCTCTCTCTCTCTCCCCCTCTCTCCCACCTCTCTCCCTCTAAAAAAAGAAAAAAAAAAAAAAACATGTATGATGAACATGCATCAGTAGTACATATTTACATTCAAAAATCCGTGACCTCATCCGCGATTACTGTTACAGCTTTCCTTTTCCTTTTAACATCCTCAAAATTTTGGAAAAATCTTTCATAATTTCCTTTTCTTGCAATCCAGTAACAAGTTGAAAATCATTTTGATGGCTACTTTTAAATGTGCTAAATATAAGCTCAAAACCAAAACAGAGGGACGCCTGGGTGGCTCAGCAGTTTAGCACCTGCCTTTGGCTCGGGGCCTGATCCTGGAGACCCGGGATCGAGTCCCACATCAGGATCCCTGCATGGAGCCTGCTTCTCTCTCTGCCTATGTCTCTGCCTTTCTTTCTTTCTTTCTTTCTCTCTCTCTCTCTCTCTCTCTCATCTCTCATGAATAAATAAATAAAAATATTAAAAAACAAAACATAAAAAACCTAGTCACTGAGGGCATGAGAAGGGAAACGAGTGGTAATGCATAAAACACGGTTATTTAAATATGTGTTAGCATCTTGTCAGCCTAACTTGCAGCCTGATGTGCTTAAAAGAAAAACCTTTGGTTGTGCCTTTTGTCATGACTTAGGCATCCTAGCCAGACTCTGTGACATCTCCTGGAGTCACTGGGAGCTCTTTGGTAGTTCCTTTTTATTTCTGGATGTTGTTAAATGTTTTATATAATAATTCTTCATGCAATCAACTCTACTTATCTCTGTGGTATATTGTTTATAGATAAATTTTAGTCTTCAGCTGACTTCTGCCTGCCAGCCAGTAGTCTGCTGAGTTGTCCCCTCTTCCATCAATACATATATGTTTAGTAAATCCAAGTTTATCCTAATACTAGCTGGCATAAAATATAATTAGAGAATTAGATTTGCTGCCTCCTGTAAAACCACACCTTCAGTCATTGCCAGTTGTTTATTGGGTGCCTACTCTTGCCCAGGTATCTATCACGGTTCCAGGCATTGTGCCAGGCAAAATGTATTTGGAGAGTGAGACAAAATAGACCCCCTGCCCTCATGGAGCTTATAGTTCAGAATCAAATGTGAATGACAAAAGTACAAAACCATTACATAGATTTAAAACCTGGAGTGTATTATCCCTAAAGTATGCTGTTAGAGTTCTGCACAGAGTCCCAACCATACCCACAAAAGCCTCCACATTATTCCTTCTGAATTTCATCTAAGAATGTTGGAAACGTATCTCCTCCCATGTAGCTAGGGGAGAAAATAAGATGAAAATGTGAAGAATGTTGCCCATACCAGAAAGCTCACACTCCTTCTCCCAAAGGTCAGAGCAGACTACCACAGCCAGAGCTGGGGTTTCTTGCCCTTTGGAAGAGGGCTCTACCCCTAACCTTTTTTGGTTCTTCAATTTCTTCTCTTATCTCATGGATTCACTACAGTAAAATTCAGCTCTTGTAAAGGGTAAGACGTGTATAAGTAAAATGTCTATAGACTTAAAGGTTTCTGTATCTGTTTTCTTACGTTGGTACCAATGAATATTTGATTGGGACATTTGTCAGATAATATTTATAGTGCCAGGTGCTAAAGAGATACTGGCAAAGTAGAGACATGACCCCTGCCCTCACAGAACTTCCAGTCTATGAGGGAAGACAAACAGACAGAATTGTACAATTATTTGTTTTTATTAATAACACCTGTTATGGAATCGTCGATGATCAATTGATCATAAGCTGTAAATTATTTTCTTTTTGATTTCTCTTTATAAGCAGTGCTGCTCGTTTTCAAAGAGCTCACCGACATTAATGGTGTAGACTTTGGCCATGTAGAATGGAGAAGCTGGCCCACAACAGAAGATAAAAGATGTTGTTTTTGATTAGTTCTAATAACTAAGCCAAGAACAACAATATTGACTGTGTTTAAATCATAACTTTCTTTGAAAGGTATCTAAATATTTCACATATATTATCTCACCGCCTCACAGAAGAGTTTTCTCCGGTAAGGACTATATCATGTTTGATCTCCATTTATGTAAAAGGTTGAGTAACCAAGGTACATAACCTACTTGCATTTCCTAGCAGAATCCATGGTATTACATTGGCCTGTAGCCACACACAGCGACTAATTGGTACTTAATTCATAAGTTACTTCATATGGACAAAAAGCAGGCTACATTAGAAAGAATGGATTTTGAAACAGGAAGGGTATGAGTTTGCATCTGTTCTCACTATCAACTGTCTGAACCTGAATTTGGAGACTCAGTTTCCCCATCTGTCAAACTGAAATAATGCCCTTGGTTCACAATATTGTTGTGAATACTGTAACACTTGATAAGAGTTCCAAAAAGTATCTCTCATCACTATTGTTTTCACTGTTGTTATATCATATTTTCTATGTTCTTTCTATTCATGGAAAAACCTTGTATATTTTTCTGCATATGGTGAGAGATTAATAGTAAATATAATTAATTAATAAATAGATTAGATACTGAATGTCAGAAATGTCCAGTTTCCTTTCTGCAAATAGTTCCTGACACCACTATGTAGGATTTTTACTTTTCACAAGGTTTTTTTTTTTTTTTAGCAAGCAGATACATTTATTGGGTAATTAGCAAGGAATGAGAACTCCTGAAATAGAACTTGATTCATGTCGTCATAGGCGCCCATGGCTTCCGTGTTGATCTGATAAGCGATGGGGTGCAGATCACAGGATTCCTGGTTAGCATCTCATCGTGCAGCCCCTGCCCTCTGCCATGCTCTATCGACTCCTGGAAATGGGTGGCTCAAGCCAGTTAGGCATCTGCTTTTGGCTCGGGTCGTGATCCTGGGGTCCTAAGATCGAGCCCCATATCGGGCTCCCTGCTGGGCCACTCCCCCTGCTTGTGCTCTCTGGAAAATACTAGAACATGCTTTTAATGCTTTTGATGAGGGAATACGTTACAGAGGCATTTGCAAGATAAAGACTGTCTCTGGTATTTGAGTACTTAGGGGCTTCTGAATCTCATACCTTGAGGGCAGTGTGTGTCATGGCAAAATAGTCATGAAAACCAGAAATCCTGGCCAACTCTAAATATATTTTTTAAGCAGTAGTTTTTTTTTTAATTTCTCTAAAGCCTTTGTTTGTGATATTTATCAAAATTCCAAATTAAATACCTGAGTTTTATAATGTACACCCTTGAGATGCAAACAGCTGACAGGATTTATTGCCAGCTTCTCAGTGTAGACAGAATGACTTACTGAAGACATACTAACACACTTCATGAAGAGAACAGGGTATTCTTTTCAGAGATTAAGTTAGCATCACACCCCTGAGAGAGTCTCTTGGTCACTACCTCGACAACCCACTGTTTCCCATATTGAAATATGCCGGGCATGTTTCTTTATCCATCCCATTCTACTGTTTTTTAAGGATATTACAAAAAGAAAAAAGAAGATGTTAACATCAGGTGATGTGGGAAAAGCTACATATTTAATGAACTCATATTGGGCTCTTGGAATGGTAGATGACATTTCCTTTCCAAGATGAATAAGGTCCGAGGCTGAGAATAACAATGTGTAAATAATATTTTATGATCATCACATTTTTGTGTATAATTTCTTTTTTTTTTTTTTTCTTTCACCTTATTTCCCACCCAGAGCCTTTGATTTCTTCTTTTTGGTCTGCCCATTCTTGCCTGGTCTCCATGTCCTCTCCTGGCTTCCTGTAAGCTGCTCTGTTGAAACCGTTCACCTTGCTCCCTCATGCAGCTTCTATCTGTGTCCCTGGTTTATGCACCCCCCCCAGCAGGACCCCCTCAAAGAGATCAGGCCCTCTCTCATCTTCAGGGGAGTCAGCCTCTCCGCAGGAGAGACCAGCCTTGCCAATCTTTTGGCTTCTGTAATAAAATCTCAGTTCCTGAGATTTATGAGGTCAGATGCATGTAGAAGAGAAAACACCTTACAGTTCATGAAATTGTAAAGAATGCCAGATGCATAGATGGGAGGAAAACCTACCCAAATTCTTGACGGTTCATCTTTTTGCCAACATGGTCTGTGTTTTCTTTATCATCCAGGTATTGCAGGTATTCAAATGGCCAATTCAGATGTTTT
Organism: Canis aureus; assembly: GCF_053574225.1. NCBI lineage: Eukaryota > Metazoa > Chordata > Mammalia > Carnivora > Canidae > Canis > Canis aureus. The sequence continues at coordinate 9,183,164 of NC_135642.1, read as the reverse complement.
CTTGGAGCTCTTGAGATATCAGTTTATGTAATTAATAGAACTATACCAGCAGGTGACTGTAATGTGATTATAAAGTACAGTCCTGGCTGTTGGGTGTATTGAATACTTTTAAATGAAATATGTGGAGTGTGTGTATGCATGCAATGTGTTTAAATGAATGCAGCCTTTCCAATCAGCCAGAAAGAGAGAAAGGATGTAAATTGCTAGCATGTGTTGTTCAAAATGCAAAAGAAGGAAAGCAATATTGATCTGTGCTTTGGATGTTTATTTACATCAGTTGCACAGTGTTAAGATGTCTGGCCATAATTATCAAGACCTGCCCACCTGTCAAACCGCAATTGGGTTATTTCCCCATTGTCTTGCAGCAGTAAATCTTCAGGTCTGGATGGGCATTAGACAAATGGAAAAAGGCTACTTTCCCAGAACATGTAATTCATTATGGAAAACAGGTGCCTGCTGAAGATTTTTGCTTTAATGCAGACATATTTTATTATTCATAAAATATTAATGTGAGTAGTCCCTACCAGAGTTGTGTGGGTTGTTTCCATGTAAAATTTTCAGTTTTAATAGGAGACAAGCAATGGTGAGGATTCTCCGAGGCTTGCTTTTTTGCAAAGGTAAAACCATTCCATAAATAGTTTCATTCCCTTGCTCTCCCAAAATAGGTTCAAATGACCCTGGCTCCCACTTACGTAATGTGCGAAAATAAGTCTGCTTTAATGTTGTATGCGTTGGATGTTCCGTCCAGGGACAACCTTGCAGTGGGGACAGAGTGACCTTTCAGAGGAAAAAAATGAAATGAAATATACTTTCATTTTCCAGAAATATGCATGCAAGTAAAAATTTGACAGGCTGGAAGAACATAAGCAAATATATCTTTTTATTTGAAGATAAAAAGAAGCAGGGCTGGATAGGAGAGAGAAAAAAACCTGTGAAAAAACGGATGATGCAGTTTTTACGAATAAGCAGCTTAATGTATCTTGGCACCCACAGTAAGCCTTGTAGGAGCTCAAAGTGCCTCAGGCAATCTGTGAGCAGAATAGCAATTTTATTACTTTGTCATTAAACCAATTTCACAGCAGTATTGTTTGTTAATGAGCAGCGGCAAACGAGCGAAGATGTCACACACTGGAATAGCAGAGAGATTTGTGACCCAAGCTCACAGCACTAAGATGGAAAGACCACGGCTATAAAAAAGGAAATACTTTGGGATGAAATGCAAAGTCTATACAGCAGAGCTTGTGTTTATGAGCTACCATTTTGCTAAGAGCTGTGAGAGAAATAAAGGTCTGGAAATATGCAGTTAAAACAGGGCCTATAAAATTAAAACCAAATTAAAGTATAGCAGAGGATTACTGCACAGACTGTACTCGACAAAATATATTTTAAGTGATGAGGTGAAATCTAAATCAGTTTTGTTTGAATTTGGTTGGTATTTATGAAATTCAATAAAAAAAAATGAAAAAATATCCAAACAAAGCAGCTGCCTCACCCTTCTGTGGTCTCGGAGCCATAAACATGCATCACTTTGAGGAAATTCAACTTGCCAATCCTTAAATAATTAGCAACTCTTGATTCGCACGGTGCACCTCTCTAGGTCCGCGAAAGCCTTCCCTGTGACTTTATCTATTTGTAAGGATGTTGCACATGTATAATAAACACTCAGGCAGAGCTTGATCTGCCCGAAGCCCATGAATCAAGTGCACCTAGCAGAGGCTGGATGGAGCTCATCGTTTGGTGAGATTTTTTTCTCTCTTTTTTCTTTCCTCCTCTCTTTTCTGCTCCCTTTTCATTGTGTCTTGAATTTTATCTTCTTTTCCCTTCTCTCTTTTTTCTTCCTTCCTTTTTCCTTTTCTTTACTCCTTTTTTTCTTTTCTCTTTCTTTTTCTTTTCTTTTCTTTTCTCTTCTTTTCTTTTCTTTTCTTTTCTTTTCTTTTCTTTTCTTTTCTTTTCTTTTCTTTTCTTTTCGTGAGCCAGACCGGGCTTTACAAAGAAAGAACTTGGGAGACCGCCTTAAGGGATACAAGAAACTGTGCCAGACAGGCGCATTACTGCATCCCTGCAGGGCATCCCGGGGTGAGTGCCGGAGCCGTCTTGCTATGTCCACGCAGGGAAAAGTGGTTTATGCTGCCAGGCCTAGGGTCAGACTCCCCCTCTTCAGAAAGAGAGCGGGGCCCAGGCAGGAGCCTGGGAGGGAACCAAAGGAGAGGATCAGTCCGTAATTGTATCTCCATTTGCGAAAGGGGTTTTGCAAAATACTCTGGATGTCAGAGTTGCTCCTCAGCTGCCCCACTTCTGTGTCAGGGAGGCCCACCCCCTTTGCAGGTAAGCAGATCCAGTTGGTTGGGCCTGCTGCTGCAGTGTCCAGAACGCTCAACTGCTTGTTCCATAGAAGGTCCCAGCAGCTGCACGCCCCCAGGCCCACGGCCAGTCGCGGTCAAATTTGGTGCACCGGGTGGATTAAGGTTTACCCAAGGATCCGTCCTTAACTGCAGTAACCTATGGACCGGGCCCCGGTTCTCACTGGCCCCCTTTAGAGTTCGGGCTTGGCCAAAGATGTGTATTTTCATGTTTTTCCTCTCCTAACCCCAGCCTGGATTGTCAAGGTGTTTATGAGTCTTTAAAATTTGGTCTGGTCCTGTTGTTTCCTTCGCCTTCTTTCCCGCCAGTGCTGTAGAGGCCTGTTGGGAGCGATTCGGTGAAGGAGATTGTGCAGGAACCGCGCACCGGCCCGGCGGAGGCCGCGTGCAGTGCTGGGAGTTCAGCTTTAAGGCTGTTTTCTGCCTGACAGGGCAGGACCCCCAGACGAATCACTGGCTGGCTCCGTGGTAGTTGGCAGTCGTTCAAGACTGGTCTTGTGCCAGGAGTATTACTAGATAGCCAGACAGATCAATTCACTTTTACATTCCCGCCATTATTTATAGCACCACCGTATATCTACTCTTGCTTATGAAGTAATGATTAGCAAATACAGTACACATAAAACATGGGCGTTTGTTCTGGAAAGGGCTTTCTCCTGCTGATATTGCAGATAGTTTCACAGGTCACAGAACCTTAAAAAGGATTTAAAGGGCATGTCTTGGGTAGCATTTGTTCTTTTGAAAATGATGCTCCTCTCCCATTTTTGAGTAATTGAAGAGAATAGAAAGGTTTTCGCATTGCTTGTGTCTCATTGAATTCTCTGCAGCCCCTTTTCCCACAGATGTTTCAGCCAAGCCTGTACAGAGGGAGGGGACGTGGCATGCCTTGCTATTTTTGCTATTCAGAAGGACTATATTTCCCTTTTGAGTGTGTCAAGGTGAACAAAACCAGGGCTGCCAGCATTTATGGCAGGGAACTCGGAGTAGGATTTCTCATCTGCCAGAGGAAGCTCACAGGACTCGGTGAGGAAAGAGTTTGGGGCCCAGTTTTGTATGTTTTCTTCTCTTTGCTCTTCACGTTTTCTCTCTTTATCACTCTCTCTCCAGAGCACATGGTCGATACCACGATCCTTCCCCGTTGTCTCCGCTTGTGGTGGTCTACCAGTGTCCGGGGGGATTAGTGCTGTATTAATGCATTTTAAGAGCTGTTAATTCAGTTCAGAGTTAATGCTTTGGAATGAGGGAGCTTGACTTTTCCTGAAGGATGTACAGTGGCCATAAACGAGCGAGTCGGAAGCCTGCTTTCTATAAGCCTGGTATCAAATCTGTACGTTGAGTGAGTTCTGTCTTCCTATCAGAATGATCCTATGTGGCAAGACAGCATTGGAATAGGCTGATACCGTCGGAAAGAATAGGGAAAAGTGGGCCAGAATCTGAAAACATGAAGCTCTGTTGGCAAGCTGCTGTTCTTTGATTGCTTCATACTTGGTTTATTGTGTATTGGCCTTAGTTCAGGTGACATTACAAGTACCTTTTGAACCTGCCAGCAACTGAATGTGTTTTGTATTGTATGTACAGCTGCTTTTCCATCTATTGCTGTACATGGAATTATGACATAGTATTGGTAAGAAGACTGAAAGCCCATAAGAATAAACACTGTGTGGGGGTAAGATTTTTTTTTTTTTTTTTTGGTGTTCATTTCTGGAGGACTTTAATAATTTCAGATTTTATTAAGGAAGGCTTATATTTTAGGAGACTTTCTTCTAAATAATATAAGACATTACCTGGAAAGTTACATTTTATCTGTTACCAAGTTGAGAAAAATTGAGGCTCTCCAAGAGACTTAACACAATTTTGTACAGAACATTATTGAGAGGGACGCCTGGGTGGCTCAGCGGTTGAGCGTCTGCCTTTGGCTCAGGGTGTGATCCTGGAGTCCCAAGATCAAGTCCCGCACTGGACTCCCTGCATGGAGCCCGCTTCTCCCTCTGCCTAAGTCTCTGCCTCTCTCTCTCTGTGTCTCTCATGAATAAATAAATAAAACCTTTTTTAAAAAAGAACATTATGAGAGAAAAGAAAATTAAACTGAATTCCTTTAGGTTTATGGCATTAGTTTCTGTCCTTTTATTATTTTTATTATTTTTTAAAGATTTTATTTATTTATTCATGAGAGATACAGAGAAAGGAGAGAGGCAAAGACAGAGAGAGAGAAGCAGGCTCTCTCCCACATGCAGGGAGCCAATGTGGGACTCGAAACTGAGACTCCAGGATCACACCCTGGGCCGAAGGTAGACGCTCAACCACTGAGCCACTCAGGCGTCCCAGTTTCTGTCCTTTTAAATGAACTCCTGTGCAACCTTATGTTCAAAAAAATAAGAAGGGATAACTGGAGTTAACAGTGTACGATGAGGTTAAAAAAAAAAAAAAGGGCTTTGGACTCCTCAATGAAATACCTCTTTACCACACCACCTTATATTTTATGGCCTTTTACAGTTTTCAGGGCACTTTTTCATATACTGTCCTATTTGATCCTCACATCAGCCTCTGAAATAAACAAGGTTTGAGTTATTATTCCGTTTTTACAAATGAGGAAATGCGGGGTTTTCAAACTTTGGTGGCTTGTGCACTACTGCAGAACTCCTCTAAGTGTCAGCCCAGGGCCAGACCTTCAGGATCTGACTCTGAACCCCAGGGTCTCCCTTCTGCAACTGCAGATTCCTTTCCATATGCTCTGTTATCCTGTGGGAAGAGCTCAGTTTATTTCTTTAAGTTAATGGAGGCAGCTTTGCCCAAAGAACATGATATCCCTCAGCCAAAATGTTCATTTCCCTATCAGTCCGCATCAGTGACCATGGAGCCTCTTTGGATATCCTGACAATCTCTGTCCATTCCTGACCTTTGAGGGTGAGATTTCTGACAACTACGCCCTCACTCCTTGGGACAAACTAAGTCAATTTTAAATTTCCATGTGCCTTTCTTTGGCTTCTCTGTATAGCTACTTTTCCCTTTGCTTTCCTTTTTTTTTTTTTTTTTTAAGATTTTATTTATTTATTCATGAGAGACACAGAGAGAGAAGCAGAGACACAGGCAGAGGGAGAGGCAGTCTCCCTGCAGGGAACCCAATGTGGGACTCAATCCCAGGACCCCAGGACCACAACCCTAACCAAAGGCAGACGTTCAATGACTGAGCCACAGAGGTACCCTCCCTCTGCTTTCCAATCAGTACTTGAATCTTTGTTCCTTCCTGTTTTAGTGCTATCTAGATGGATGCTGCTTGGCAGGGACCATTCAAATTTAATTTTTTTCAGCCATGCCAGGAAGTCACTGGTGTATCAATCTTCACACTGTTTTAAGTATGGAGTTATTGCTAAGTGGTGCTGAAAATGTGATCCATGGGAACAAGCTAAGAGGTGGGGGTGTGCTTTGGGTGAACCAAATTCTTTCCCACTGTGGGTCAAGAGTAGAGAGACAAAGACAGTAAGGCAAAAGCAACTTTGACCCCCGTAAGTTAAAGTAAGAGACTAAGAGTCTTGTTGTATTTTTCTTTGGAAATGATGTGAAGATCCATCCTTGAAATGATCCAAACCACATAAAACAGAATACAGTATGAGGAAAACTGAGCCTGGGATTTAGTCAATGACTTCCAAAACAAGCTGAGTGACCCTCTCTTGAGTGGAATGTATGCTTCCACTTCATGTTCTGTTGGAACTGATTGGTTCTTTTTTCATTTTCCATGCTTCCTATTTTGGCCCTGTGATGGAGATAATTCATGGAGCTACACAGAATTCTTTGAGTCAATCCTCCATATTTCACAGGCATCGCAGGATATCTTTTCTTTGTGGATACCTATCACCAGGGCACACATCCCATTAAAAATTCATTCTACATTCAAAATTCTACATTCTACCCTAGAGAACTTTATAGACCATTTTTGATTAATGAATAGAAAATTTACTAGATTTATGTAGCTCTTCAGGGTTAAAACTGAGCAATAGGAGTTTTTTCCCCTGACTTTTCTGAAGACTTTGAAGCATGCTTCTACCAAGAGAAGACCGGGTCCTCTGCTACACTCTAGCCCTGAATTTAGGTTAATTCCGAACCTCCAAATGTGTTGTTGGATTGATCAGTTGCATTGTGGGTAAAATATGTAGAACACCATGTTTCCATGTGGCTTCTGCAGAACTTTCCTTTTTTCTAAATGAAGGACTTGATTAGCATGTGATTTCTGAATTATTTTACCATCAGATCACAGGAGTTTCTGAGAATGCATGCTTCATAAACTAGGTCAAGAAGATATTCCTACTTTGTTCACATGGTGAAAATGAGGAAGAAGAGAGCTTCATCTGCCAAAAGTCAGCATTTTTACCACATTTCTGCTCCATATCTAGAACCACCACCCCAGCGTGCTCCAGCGTGCTCCCCAGTGTTCCAGTGAAATGGAGTTTCAGCAGATCAGCTTTTATTAGTCAAGAGAACAGGTTCTGTGTCATCTTCACCCTCACCTTTAGGACTTCCGAGAATTAAAAGAAGTGGCTGTTGAAGAAAGGTATAGATTGCCGAGTATCTTGGGGATTTTAATCTCCAGCCCCCACTTCTTCTCCTTCTCCTTCTCTGTCTCCTTCTCCTTCTTCTTCCAACATCAATGCCCATCTTCCAAACACTAGGTATTTTGGCTTCCATTGTTCTTGACTTCAAGGAATTGTGAATAGAATAAGTATGTTTTTCTTATATGTCTAAACATTTAAAAGAATAGTTTGTCCACCTATTGCATTTATGCTTATCTATGCCAGTAGTGAGACAAATAAAATGCCCTGAAAGATAAAACCTAACAAAATAGCTGAAAATTCAAGTTATCTCCCTTATCATTTACTTTGTGCCATTGACATTCCAGTGGTGGTTTATTCTACATAAAACAGTGACTATGTGCAAGTTAATAACAAACTTTGAAGCTCATCCTCCAGTGTTTAAGTGATACTAGAAATAAGTGGTATGCTTGAGCCACTGTACACATAACCTAGAAAATAGACTTCTGATAATATTGGAAATATTTCTAATTACTCTAAGATTTGAAAAATATCGGGGTGCCTGCCTGGCTTAGTCAGAAGAGCGTGCAATTCTTGATCTTGGGGTCATGAGTTCAAGCCCCACATTGGGCGTAGAGATTACAAAAAAATAAATAAACTTTTAAAAAAAGATTTAAAAATATATTTAAAATCTATTGTATTTCAAGTATGTCAACTATTTGGTTAATATTTAATATTTACAGTAAATTTATGAAGTATATGTTATCTCCAATCTACAAATGAGAAATAGTAAATCAGAGGTCAAATAGCTCACCAATTGCAAAGTAGGATTTCAGTTTATCTCCAACATCGATCTAGTACCTTTTATACTAAGTATGTTAGCTAGAAGCACTTGATCTCTGTATTGCTTAGTAGTTACCTCTACCTGGTTCATTCTGCCTCCTTCTATCCTTCCCATTTCCACTTATCAGAATCCTTGGAGGAGAAGCCCAAAGCCTCCTATCCTCCTCCCCCTCTCACCCCTATTATATCCATCCTCTGTCCACCCTTAAGCCCTCTCCTGCCATTGAGACTTTTTTGTCTTGTAGCATGGTCATCCCTTTACTGCCAAACTTCAAGCTTTGTGAGAGCAAGACTGAATCTTCTTCATCTCTGTATGCCTTGCAACATCTGGAGGATTGTAAACATTGGACATTTATTTTAGAATGATTTAAATATTTTTCCTTTTTAATTCCCAGATGATGTTCTGATGCCTTTCCAATACAAATTGGCCTTCACATTTCATCCTCAGGGCAACTCTTTGAAGTAGGTTCACACAATTTATTCTCATTTACCATTGAGGATAAGACATTGAAAAGTTAAAGAACTTGTCCAAAACCACACAGAAAGTGATATAGAGAGGCTTTAAACCCGAGTCTCTAAAGCCTATACTCGTTCCATTAAATTGTGCTGTTTCTATCATCACATAAAACCTAACAGATTGATGGTTAGGTATATTTCTTATTTCCCCAAATAAATTAGAAGATCCATAGGGCATGAAATTAATATCAAATCGGGTACCTTGTTCACTTGCCAAATGTGGCCTCTCCTACAAGTTCTTTTGTGTGCCTCCTCCTAAGGCCCTCAGTACAATGCCAATAGGCAGCAGACACTGAGTAAATATTTGTTCAAGGGGATTAACAATTGTATCTTCTAGAATTTCTGCAAATAATCAGACTATTACTAAAAGGAAGAAGGTAAGATAGGAGATCCAGGAGACTGAAGGGAGAATGTACCATGTACATAATGGGAATGGGATTCATTATAGGTGGCATAGAGATGAGACACACAAGGAGAAGCTTCTGCAAGAAATCCTAGTAATGTCTCTGGCATGGACTTCTCACCATTGTATTAGTTTTCTTCAAGTGTTCTCTTGCTTTCTTCTTTCACTAACCCAAAACTTTTTAAAAGTTATATTCAGTATGATGATGAGTCGTGACCAATATTTTACCCAGGTGTTTCCTTTGAGTATGGTCAAAAGTAAAGATCTGTTGAGGATTTTCTTTGTGGGAAAATTTGAGAAGCCTGAACTTTTAGGGTAGAGTTATGCTCTGAATTTGGGGATCCTGATAGGCTGAATAAAGAAAGAGAATTCAAATTTCGAAAGCACAGCTATCAAATAACCCTGCAGAACTCATGAATGAGAAAAGTAGCTTGGACCTGTTGAATCGGTTTCAAAGTGACAACTTACTTTATTTTGTCTTCACCAGTTGGACCACGTTCTCATACTCATTTCCCTAGATTTTAAAGATTTTGAAAATGCTACCCCCTGTAAAACTATATGTGCTTTCTATATTTTTCCTTTATTCTTCTCTAGAATCTATTAGTGAATAAGTGAATCTAGATAAGTGAAAAGTCCTGGTCTAGAAATCAAGCGATTTCCAAGGCTCCATTTTATGTGTTGGGTCGGCAACCTGGCTTCCCATTTCCTGACCGACTGGGAGATCCCAGATAAAGGGTCTGTTAGTACTAAACAAACTTGGGATCAGGTGGTTCTCAAGATGTTCCCTGATTCCCAGGACATGTCTCAGTTGCCGGGCCCTCCTGAGAAGATAGTAAAAGTGACCCTAGCTATTCTGAATTTCTTAGCCCCAAATTGTGTGTGTGTGTGTGTGTGTGTGTGTGTGTCTTGTGCTCAGGTGTGTCCTTTACATAACTCCAAAATTCTCTCCACTCAGTTTTTTACTCCTCTCCCTTTTCGCTTCTCTGAATAGCACTGCCTTCCTCACATGTAAAATGGCTTTCTTCTCACAACCGTTGCCTTAGCCATTCCATTTGGCATTCTACAACTTTCACTTGCTTTTTAATGGAAACTAAGGGCTAGTCATAGTGTGTATGCAAGGTTGACAGGAGCCAATGCTGCCGACGGTAGGGTGTTTCCAGTGATTATGGAGAGGAACTGACCGTCTTTCCAACTCAGAAGTTTGGTTTCTGCTTTTCTTCCAGCCCCTGTTTCCATGTCACCTCCTGCATGAATTTGCAAGGACTACCCTAACAAAATATCACAGACTGGGTGACTTAAACAACAGAAGGGCTGGAAAGGCAGCGTAACATATCTGTGCAGAACACATCAAGTCAGAAAGACCTGGATCTGAGTACCACCTTTGCCACTTACTAACATTGTGACCTTAGGCATATTGTTGGATTTTGCTAACACTCAGTTTTCCCAGCCATAAAATGGAAATATTGATAATATTACTTGCTTCCTAAGGTTTTCATGAGAATTAGAGAATACATGTATGCACTGTCTTGTGCCTAGTTCAGCAAATGTTCACTATAGTAATGTGAATGAAAGTGCATTGTGAAGCCCTCTTAGAAAAGGAGATTTGGGTTATAGGGGGAATTAATGGCCACCTGAAGTTTTTCACCTAAAATATGAATTTGCTTCGAGTCTTCAGAGTTTTCACTCCATGTTTCACTCTTTCTCCGTCAGAATGTGATGACTGTGTAGCATAGAAGAGCAGGAATCCAATAGAGCTGTGATAACTCTCTATGCCAGATTTTCTGCAGCACTAACTTCAGACGCGTTTGTATTGCCCCCATAGGCATACTCCTATTTAGAACATTCGCCGTGATTTTGGGGTTAGCCATGGTCATCATAATAAGTATAGAACAGTCTACCACTTAATTCGGTGCATTGCATTTAGTTAAGGGATTAAATCCAATCCAAAGATTCATGGACTGTTTGCTTCACTTAAATGAATCAGTGATTCACAGTTACTGATCAACCTACTAATACTAATAATCCCATAAATGGGAATGGGCCAACCCCTGCTGGTATAATTATCAGAGGGAGGAGGAGTGGGATGGGCACTGAACAGCTGATGGCTCTTCTCACTTCTGGAGGGGGGCCCTTGCTATGACAGCATTTAGGTGGGCAGGGCAGGGCAACCGTGACACCTCCCTGGGGTCGCTTCGATGCTGGGAATTTACTGAGCCTCAGCTGTCAAAGAACAATAAATTTTCCTTCAAAATATAAAACATAAATCACTGTTTCTCAAACACTGAAGAGCAAGAAGAAACTAAATCCCCATAATAATGAAAAGAATCCTGTTAATTAAATCAGCAAGGTAGAGAGCCTCCCTCCTAGCACACGGCCGGCTAAACAGTAGAATACCTTGGAGACTGAAGCTGAAATCCAAGCCTTTTCTAGGTTGCAAGCCAGCATCCTGAGGGAATATTTAAAAGAAAAAAAAATCTGTAAGCACAGGACAAGTAAACACAACTTTTTTTTTTTTTTTTTTTTAGAAGTTGTACTTGGATTATGTTTATCTGGAAGGGAAGTTGCAAAACAAATTGTAAACCAGGCTCAGCATATTTGTGCCAACCCTTATCAGATTTGCCACTAGTCAAGGGTAAACCGAAGGACGGGTCTCTGTGAACTAAAACGTAAAAGCAAATCTATGGGATGTTTGGAGGAAAATGTCATTTCTTCTGATTTCTTAAAATTAATATTTTTTTCAATCATAGCCAGTTTCAACTAAGTTGGCTCTTGAACACCCTGGATCGGATAGTTTACAATGATTTTTTTTTTTTTTGATAGTTTACAATGATTAAGTGTTTACTTCACACATCTTTCTTTTTGTCTTGCAAAGCCATTGATATAGATTTGCGGGTTTTTAAATGCTTGGTTAATTGGCTGTTCTACTAAGAGAGAATCTGTTGCTGTGGTTGAGGAAAGCTGCAAAAAATAGAGGTTAAGGTTTCTTAGAATCTGTCACATTTGGGAATTGAGGGCCCTATAATATTACTACCCTCAAGCCACTGATAGCAATTTCTGGTCCCATCAGTGGGAGCCTCACAGGGATGAGAGTCACACCCTGTCAGCCCCAGCCAGCTTTTGGTTTTACTCTGCAAACCAACTCACTTCCCCCCATAATCTACTGACATTTAAATCGGTTTTGACTGCCAGAAGAGTGCTTTTCAAATGAACTGAAGCCCATTCACAGAATCTTGAGTTTTCCCTTCGGAACTTGCCCATATTCCACAGTACAAAAGCTACCCAGCTCTTTGCTAGACCTCAACACTTAACGAATCTCTCCTATAAAGATTAATTGCATGTTAGTCATTGCATTGGTATCTTTGAAAAACACATTATGCATATCATAGGATATTTTTGCAGTACCTCGGAGTTCACTCAGGTTTATATTTGCCTACAGCAAGGATGCCTTTTTAATCTGGCCCAAGAATTTTCTTACCATCATCTGCATTCTCCTGATATCACCCTTTATCTTTTATCACACATGTACACACGTGGAAAGGTCATCTCAGTATCCAAGGTGGCTGGTGCTGCCGGGAGGCCAAGTAATGGGGTGTGGTTTTATTTTTTTATTTTAATTTTTTTAGTAGGGTACAGTTTTCGATTGATAAGTAGAACTGGGTCACAACCCCTCAGCTCCCACCAAGTGCTTTGACCTTGGAGGTGAGAGTACCTGGATGAAAGGAGGTAGCCAACAAAATACAGTAGGTATTAATTAATACCTCAACCCTAGGTCTCCTTCGCTAAGAAGAGCATTAAGAAGCAGCCAGTGGCCACAATGCAATGTCCAGTTCATTTGATTCCTGGGTGAGGCAAAACAGTGTGGTGGATCCCAACTCAGTCCCAGCTGCTTCCCTCTGATGACCCTGCCCACAGCCTGTCCTCGGGTGGGTTATAGTATATTTTTTTTTCCCCTTCCAACCCTTTCCGTGTGCTTGCAAATAATAATAAAAAAAAAATCCCCTTAAGGTTTTTTTTTTTTTCTTTAAGATCTTATTTATTTATTCATGAGAGACAGAGACAGAGAGAGGCAAGGACACAGGCAGAGGGAGAAGCAGGCTCCATGCAGGGAGTCTGATGTGGGACTCGATCCTGGGTCTCCAGGATCACGCCCTGGGCTGACTGTGGCGCTAAACTGCTGAGCCACCCAGGGATTCTCTGTTTTTTTTGTTTTGTTTTTTTTGTTTTTTTTTTTTAAGCTGAGTATCAAGTCAAGAGAGATTTAAAGTCACAAGGTGCACTTATGAAAAATGTGTCTGTGTGTACCTTCCGTGTATGTAAGTGTAAGCATATTGCAAGAGACAAGTACTGAGGTTTTTAAGATTATTATAGTTTTGCTCTGTCTTTATAATCTCTCCCTGCAGGAATGTAAGGAAATAGTTGCTTTAACATTTTGTTATTTGGAAATGGCTAATTGGTGCTGTTAAAGCTGGGTTTCATCGGTATTGTTAATGAATATCCTCAGTCACAGATATGTGAGTGGCCATTATTTGACGACGAATAATTCTTCCAGATGGTAACCACCTCCTGAAGGCTGGAACCTATACTTGTTTAAGGGAGAGTCTTAAACAAAATATAGGATTTATGCAGATCCAAAGTATATGTCTGGTCAAAAGTTCACTTTTAATTTCTTAAAATATAAGCTCCTCAATCACATCAATGGGTTACCTTGAAGAAATAACCTTGCTAACATTTTTATCGAGCATCTACTCTGACCAAGCTGTTGAGCTAGGTGCGAGGAACAAAATAAGTCAGAGCTTGATGCGGACAGTTCATTTCAAAGAGATTCCAAAATTAAACATTGGAAATAACAATAAACGTCACCTTCATATTAAAATATACCATTTGTCTTAGTTTGCCTATCCCTATGTAACGTAACCACAGAGTAGCTTTTTCCCTCCTGTGTCTGGGTTTTTGAGGTGTGGACAGTGGAAACAAACATCATAAAAACTGGCAAGGCCCCTCCACAGGCTGGGGGCCATTTTCTGTTTACATTGACATCGTTTTTGACACTTTAGCACTTTCTTTCCCCCCAGGAGTGGGGAGGGGGGTCAAGTCTCCTTGTTAGGAATTTTCAAAGACAAAGTTGTAACAGGGAAAAAAATAAAGTTTGCATTCCTTTATATATTTGGATATGACAGATTAAAAGCAAGGCAGGTAAGCAGAGCTCGTTTAATCCCTCACCAAGGTGGCAATCCCTCTGCTTTGATGTTGTCTGGTCGCGAGGCCCCTGAGACTTTGAGGAACCAAATTCAGTTGACTTTATGTGGCTTGTCTGTCCCTTCTGGTGTTCAAAAAAAGAAAGGAAAAGGTCCCTGCACCTTCTTGTCTCCTCCCTTTATTGTACAGTTTGCTTTGTTTGTTTGATTTTAAAACTGCCATTATGTGAAAGTGTTGCAAGTATAAATAATTGAGAAGATAACTCTGTAGGGAAACCACTTTTGCTGCCTTTGTGCAAAGGCAGCTCATTATGGCTCTGAGCTGCAGCATGCCATAAGCGCAATTATGCAACATCAGTATGTCATGGATATTAACCAAGGGGAGTAGATAAGAGACGGGGAAAATAATTTTGTAACTTATTTAATTAAATTTATTTGGTTTTTCAAATAGTTCCTCTAGTGTATGATTTTCCTGACCACTCCATGGTCGCTGTGGTCTTTGTAGGACTGTTGTTCAAGCGTCGGTTTTTTGGCATTTCTCCTCAGTTCTGGATGGACCCAAAATGTATTTATATTGGGGTTTAATTTCCACCCAAGGAGAGGTTACCCATGGAAATGGGAGCACAATTTGGTCATGACGCTGTTATCCCCCCTAGGGCTTATAGAGCCAGTTAATATATGTTAATACAGCAAAGTGAACAAAAGGTTAAATAAGTGGGTCAGGCTCCGAACAAGTCCTCACTGCTTCCTTCTGCTGAAACGGAAGGGAAAGCCCATAATGGCACTTGCCTGACTTTCACCCCCATCATTTTAAGAATTGCTTTGCCAATCCTTCACAGCAAATAGTAATTTTAAGTGGACCAAAACAGAGCTCGGGGTGTTTGCACTCCATGGTAATGATAGAGTAGCTGTGCTCCCTGGAGTCAATAAAGCCCAACAATTGAGTCATTTTTGCCTCCTGTGAGTGAATCACTGCTGTTAGCCTGAATGACAGGATTGCTTATGGAACCAGAGCCCTTTGCCGGGCTGACCTCATCCCAGGACAGCAAGGTTCAGAGGGCAGGCAGGTGGTGTTTAACACAGTTCTAAGGAAAAGCTGATTTTATACTTGTACACTCTGTAAACAAGAATGGAGACTTGGTGGGGGTGGGCAGGGTGGGGGGGCATTTGATGTCTGTCGATGTATTTTATCCAAAGCAGCCCTTCCCCTCTTCCTGTCTCCTTCTCCTTCTCTTTCCTTCCCCTTCGCATCCCACCCCCACCACCTTGTCTCTGTCTCTGTCCTCCCCATCTCCCACCCTCCCTAGGCGTAAATCTCCAACACTTGCAGTTGACATGCTAACATCCAAGGGCCACAGCCCCGTCACACTTCCGATTAATGGAAGATACAGGCGGTATTGCCGAAAAGAGAATGATCTTACACTTGAGATTAGTCTTCAGTTTCTAGGAATCATTCTGGAGCAGAAATTTTAGGCACATGTAGCCAAATACTATATAATAGTTGTTGTTTTTATTGGAAAACATGAGGCAAACAGGAAAATGGGAAAGGTTAGAGAACATCCCAGCCTAAAATCATCATCTAATGCTTAAATGGTCTTTGAGATAGAAAAGTTCTAAAGAACATGTTCCAGCCTCTTTTTTAAACCCCATTTTCAACATTTTGGGGGTCAAAGTTCCACGGAATGGTCAGGTTTTGTCATTTTAGAGGTGGGATTGTGAGCAGTTAGGTTGTAAAAGAAAAACCCAGTAAATGGTTTTCCAACTCCAGAGTCTGACTTGGGAAAATATGACCATGGAAATCCTTTAATAGAATAATTGACAAATGCTAGTCAATAGATTGATAAATTGCTGATGAATTGTTTAAAAATACAATTTTGGTTAAAAACCAGAATCTTGCTTCATTTTTCAAATCCCCCTAAAATCTTAATCACTGAAGTTAGAAGTTGATTTGTACCGTTATTCCTTCTTAGAGATTTATAATATATTTCAGCCTCTGAAAAGCTGTGGCAGGACCAGAGCAGTAACACTAAGCATGTAATTTGTTCTGGTTGGTATTGTTCCCTACGTTAATTTGCCCCACCACCCCTGTTTTGGAGAAATCACTTACTGACCCGAGGATCCCTCAGAGCACAAGTTGGGGAAAAACTTCCATAGAAAAATATAACGAGGGGCGCCTGGGTGGCCCAGCAGTTGGGCATCTGCCTTCGGCTCAGAGTGTGATCCTGGAGTCCTGGGATGGAGTCCTATGTCGGGTTCCCTGCATGGAGCCTGCTTCTCCCTCTGCCTGTGTCTCTGCCTCTCTCTCTCTCTCTCTCTCTCTCTCTCTGTGTGTGTGTGTGTGTGTGTGTTTCTCATGAATAAGTAAATAAAATCTTAAAAAAAAAAAGAAGAAAAATATAATGAAGAAGAATATATGTTAAGAAAGTTTTCTCTTCTGCTTTACTTTCTGATTTCATGAATCTTTGTCCTTCATTTCCTGCTCACCATTCCTGTCTCAACACACACAAACACACACACACCCCATAAAAGTTCATTGACCTCAGTTCCCATTACTTTCAGCATAAACCCTCTTCTCAAGTCAGTCAGGCTTATCATGCTCCGATCTAACTAGATCATCTGTTCTCCAGCCTAGAAAAGTCTGATGCTCACTTTCTGCCATGTCAAGTCCGTGTCTTCCTTTAACCTTCATGGAAGATGTGACTGGTGTCTCTAATACCCAGATGGACTCACACCTTTAATCTAATGCCTCTAGTCTGTATCTTAAGTTGTTTCTGAATGCAAAGATCACCAGACCAGAGCCGGGAAGCCAGAGTGACCATCCTACCTCCTCAGGGATTCAGCTATGCCACTTGCAAAACGAGGACAAGAAAATCCCAACAAGCTCTTACATTGTCAATTCTACCTTGTTTCCAAGGTAAAGGAACCGTATTTTCATACACTCAGTTATTTGTTCACCAAACATTTTATCGAGGATGTACTATATTCTTGGCACAGACTCAATAATATAGACCTGCGACGTGGTCCCTGCTCTCTACGACTATCTGGTGGGAAGTAGATAGTTAAGTTATTACAAGTAAGTTGTGATCACAGTACTGAATAAATGCTGTAATGGGCATATTAGATAGATGCTACTGACTGAGAAAGTGCTTCCTACTCAGATTGTGGGATCAGGGAGGTTACCTCAAAGAGGTGTTCTCTGAAGAGAATTTTGGAGGGTGTGTTGACCAGCTGGCCATGGGAGCCCAGCCCCAGCAGAAAGGATTGTGTGCTCTTAGTTAGTTGATGTATTAACTTTATACTTATTTCGTAAAGTTTATTTACTTAAGTAATCTCTACATTCACCGAGGACTCAAATTCACTGCTCTAAGATCAAGAGTCCCGTGCTCTTCCGACTGAGCCAGCCAGGCGCCCCACTTCATCCTTATTAATTGCCTTTTTGTTTATTTGTACTTTACCTGACTCCAAGGTAAGAATCTGTGGCACTTAAACCAGTTTCTAAATTTAATTATTTTTGGATAGACAATGATGTTACTTTGTCTTCATCGTGAAAATGAAGATAATTCAAATGCCATCATTTTTATTTCTTTGTTTTCTAAGGTTTCATTTATTTATTTGACAGAGAGAGAAAGAGCATGAACAGGGGAAGGGTCAGAGGGAGAGGGAGAAGTAGGCTCCCCACTGAGCAGGGAGCCCCTACGTGGGACTCGATCCCAGGACTCTGGGATCATGACTTGAGCTGAAGGCAGACACTTAACTGACTGAGCCACCGAGCACTCCAATATTTTTATTTCTAATAGCTAAATTAAACCACTTTAGGGGAAATTCTGGTAGATGTGAAACATAAATATGCTCTAAAATTCTTTCAAATTGTAGTACAATGTGTTTGTGTCTTTGTCTATGGGAGGTTATAGCTTTGTGTGGAATGTCAGAATCAAAGGTTGATGTCTTTATTTCTCCGCCAATCGAGGAGGGAGAATCCACTAACTAACCTTCTAAAGCTAAAATATTTAAAGACTAAAGCAGATGTGGCATAACTGCTGGTTTGCTAAGTCTCTTGTGGTTTATAAAGATATATTTTATGTCTTTTATGATTACGGGATGATGCTAAAAATTTTGTGGGTAATAATACTGTCACATTGGAAAGACTGCATATGACATCTCTGGAGAAGATAGAGGATGCTACCTGGCTGTCAAGTCAAAGTAAAAGATGTTTAATTTGTTATTAAGAAAAGCAGTTAAGAAATTTTATTTAAATTTGATCCTTGATGTTTGAACATCATAAATATGAGGACATTAAGTCATATGTTCATAAGTAGATTTCTTTTTTTGCTTCTTGACACAAAGGGATACGTTTTCATAATTTTTAAAGATTATTGTTGAATATATAGCTCTTAGAATGATCATTTATTTTAAATGACTTTACATTTTTTTTAGATTTTTGATTTTTGATTCCTTTGGCACCTGTACTAGATGCTGATATAAACTAGTTAAATAGCATTTGGTTTAAACAGAAAGACCGAAACATATACGCATATTGATGATATTTTGTTTGTTGGATCTTTCTTAATATTACTTGACTTTCTGTGTTTTAATCTCATTTTTTCATATTTTGGGTTGAAGCCACTCCAAAACTTAACACCTAGGAGATTTCTCACTTATGGTTCCCTTTAAAAGTGCTAAAATCTCAGCCTCTCAAACAAGAGACCAAGCTACAATTTAAAGAAAGCAGTGGTATTGATAAAGGGCCCTAAGAATGTTGCCACCTTCCGCATGTGTCTTCTGCTTCAGCCTTTCTTTTAAACCAGCAGGAGAATTGAAAGAAGGGTAAGAGCCTGGCCCCGTCCAAACACTTCTGGCATGACAAGCTGGTCTTCTGAAGTTTCCCCTGCTGCTTTAGAAAAAGGAGCCCCACAGACAAATGAAAGAGCCATGGGCACATTCACATGCATAGCACCTTCCCTCCAAACACCAAGTGGCTTTAGATTGCTGGTGTTGGGGTGGTTTGGCCTGAGATGAAGAATAGAGACTTGAGAACCATTTGTTTTCACACCATTTTGGGTGAAGTGCTGTATTTTTCACCTTAAAAGGCCATTTAAGAAGAAAAATATGGTTTAAGAGGAGGACACAATTTGGAAGCCATCACACTTAATGGAGTCCCTTTTAAATGTAACCCTTTGTCCTATCAATTCTCTTCTAAATTAGTTGTCACTACCCAGAAGAAACCTACCTTTGATAGTCTTATGCTCTTGCTTAAAAACACACAGTGTGCAATATGTGTTTTCTCATATCCAGTTTTTAAAACTCTCTCATAAATTCTCTCGCTAAACTTACCCTTGTTGAGTGTAGAATGGAACACAACTTGTGTATGCAGGGTGACCATGATCTGTTATTACCATGGGCCATCTGGTCACACGGATTATCTCAGAATTGAAGGAAAAAGCAAACTAGACCTAAAAGAGAGGCGGCCACGGTGCAGAGTTTTGTTTTGTTTTGTTTTGTTGTTGTTGTTTTTACTGACAATTGACTTGGCCAGCCATTATTAGATGGACTTTGTAAAATCTGGTGGATCTCTGTAAAGGAAGTAATTCTTAGAGGCAGCCAGGCAGTTTATTATACTTGTTGACACAGCTCTGGAATACTCATATAGTTTTGGAGTTCTGAAGAGATTAGAGGGTTTTGAAGTAAAGTCGTTTTCTTTCCAATCCTTCACTCTTCGTTCGTACTTTGTGTTGAGTGGCCTGCTTGGCGTCTCTGCCCGAGAGAACCACTCTCCACTCAAAGGTAACATTTGGAAGGTTGAGTTTCCTCTCCTCCCCAAACAAATAGGCATCCCTTCTAAATTCCCAGTTTTCATCAACTGTACACCATACCATACCAAAGATAGATTCTCAGGCTTATGCTCTTGATATCTTTCAAACTTGTATTTCTTCTTTGCAGAATTCATCAGTGGCCCTCCACACAACCTGTCCCACTTCCTTTTCATCTCTACCACCTTAATCTGAGTTCACTTTCTCTCCCTCTCTTGCTTGGATTAGGCCTTTCGACCTTCTCAGTTTCTACCATGGCATCAGCATAGCTAATGCACCATATTTTGTGTTATTGTTCCACTATTCAGTAATTTCAGGGATTTCAGTTGGTCACTCAAAAGCTTTCACTAGTGTGGGGGAAACGGGCAGGTATTGGTCCAGGTATAGACTTCCAATTGGAAGATGAAGAAGTTCTGGGGATCTGATGCACAGCATGGTAGCTCTAGTCAGCAGTGCTGTATTCTGCACTTGAATGTTGCTGAGAGGGTCTATCTTAAATGTTCTTACCTCAATATAGAAATGGTTACTCCGTGACATGCTGGAAATGTTAGCAAATGCCACAGAGGTCATCCTTTTGAGTTATATATGGTTAACAAACCAACACACTGTACCTGAAGCTTACATAATGATATGTGTCAATTATATCTCAGTAAAATTGGGGGCGGGGGGGCTGAGAAAGAACTTCCACCAGTTTGTGGATTAACTGTAGTCAACTTTTCCAAAACCAGGAGCCAGTCTGAATTCAATCCCCTTGCATAGAAGGGGCCCTAGTCTGCCTTAGCACCTTGTGCGTGCCATTTCCTTATTTCCTTCCTCTCCAATATTCTTTGCTCTTTTAATCTGGTTCAACTTTCTTCCTTCACAAATTTCAGTGATTAACCTCCATCTGACTTTTAAAATTGGCCCTTTCACACTGATTTACTGAGTGCGAACTGTGTTGATTTGCAATTATTATGCATTATCAAACTGTGCTTTTCAGTTTGTTTCTGTGGGTGTGAAGAGTAAAACTCTTTAAAGGCATGAACTACAGTTTCAAATTTTAAATCTATCTCCAGAGAAGGTCACATAATTATATATTTATGTCTCACATGTAATTTCTTATTACATACAACCTTGTCGTATTTTGTCATTAAACCGGTGTTTTTGTTAAGTACAGAACATTGGAAGATTTTTATATGACACATGTATAGATTGCTGTGGACCTTAAAAATTATTCATCCCAATTTTTATAGGATGGGAAAAGGATGAAAAGAGACCTTACATAATAATTTCAGCTCTTCTAACTTGCTTTCCCTTCCTACCTGCTGTTGTCCCCCCTTCGGAATCCAGTGTCTCCCTGGGATACACACATATACCCAGAGAAAGCACATACCAGTATAATTCTCTGAACGTTGAGGAGGTGGGTGCTTAGAAACTTTTGACTGACCAAAGGGCAGCACTGGACAGAGCAAGAAATGAGGCTGAGAAAAATCTCTATTCCCCCTGGAAAGTGAGAAAGGGGGAGAAGAGAGTAGACACTAGAGGATGGTGTGACCCAAGTAGAAGCAAGGAGTTTTGGCAGCTGTTCTTTTCTCCTTTGTTTTCAGCATTCCCACCACCCACAACATTTCTGCCCTTGGCCTATGTGACTTATATAGCTAAAATATCCTAGAGTTCATAACTCTTTCTCATATATATATATATCCATCTCTCTCTCTGTCTCTCTCTCTCTATAGAGAGAGAGAGATATACATATACATGTATACATATATATATGTATCTTCATCATGCTTTCTTCTGGAGTACCACAGAAAACCTAGCCAGGTGTTAATCTCTGGCAAAGTTTATCACCACATGTATGTGTGTGTGTGCACATGCATATATACATGTACATGCACACACATACATGCACATATGTACACATGGCTGATGACTTTTCACAGTTTATCTCAAGGCCACATTGTTTCATGTTCCACTTGGTTGACAGAGCATCTCTGACCTGACAGGTTTATCCATTAAGAATAGGATCGTGTGTATGAAACCAGCTTAATTCTTAGCAAGATAATAATGCCTATGGCTTATGCAGATTTTGTTGTTGATTTTTCTCCCCTTACATGTAACTCAGGAAGTCTGTGTCAGTATAAATCAGTGGTAATGAAATCAACATTATGGAATCTTTGATATTGCATTTGCTAAAAGCTTTCTGGATGTTTAATTTGGCTTTTAATGATTGATATTATTGACAGTGGAGAAACATTTTTGATGGATATATTTGCTCACAGATTTTAAAAAATCTAATCCCTTTTTCTCTTTGAGTTAAAGAGTGCAATGCTGTTGGAGAGGAAACAGTTCAAATGTGGTCATCACAGGTTGGTGGCACCAAAAATAGAAACTCACTTAGGGTAAAATTTGCTGTCAGGAAAAATGGAGCGTTCTTTCTGAACTCAGGAACGTGTGGTTCATGTGAGCTTGCTTGTAGATGGTTGCTACAATAAGGCTTCTTTCATACAGGTGTGTTTATGCCCCAGGCTTGCTGGCCACAGTCCATTCCATTTACAGAAGCTGAATTAAACAATAACTACCACATTGCAAAAAATGGCGGTGGGGGGGAAGGAGGGGGGGAAAGGTGAGCGTCAAAAGAGATGCCTGAGAGCTTTGTTAGGGCCAAGAAAAACCCTGTTGCAGTTGTCAGAGCTTGTTGATGTTGCTGGGAACGGCACTTTTTTTTTCTCCTGGATTTTGTGGTTCTGCCTTAGGAAAGAAAGTAAAATAGAACGGAAGAACAAAGTCCTACTCTATAAATCAGCAGCTGCTCCTTGCCAGATCAAAGGAGTGACATTTTTGCTTCTGGACTACTTGTCCACTTGAGGGCTTGACAGGCAGCTAACAGCTGGCCTGCTAGACTGTATGGGAGAATCAGCCTACATCTTCTTCCGAGCAGATGACAAGCTAATCAGAGAGATATCCATAGCAGAGGGCATGTGAGTGTACCTTGATCTCCTCAAACATATCTAATACATAATTGCTAAACAGCTTGGTGCATTTTTGGCAAGTTAATGCTTAGGTAGTTTCCATTGAGAAGTAGGATAAAGAATTAATACTTCAATCAAAGGTGATCGTGAAGGCTAAAAAGATCCTAGATTTGTTGGAATCTTCTCCTCTTAGAGTGAATTAGCAAATGGCTAGGAACATAATGAGAATTGGCTTAAATGTATGTAACTGATATCAAGTGACTGGTTGACTTTTCAAAGCCCAGTTAGGCATTAGTGTTTAGGTAGATGAACAGGCAATGGGTAATTGGTAATTCGAAAATGATGAATCCTGCTTTTTATGCTAATAGAATCGGATAAAGTTGTAGGTATTCTCTGTCTGCAAAAGGTTGTTTTCAGGAGCCCCATCAGGTGTGTCGCTATACAGATCTGGAATTTTAATGTCACTAGTAATATTTCTAAAGTAACTCAGTTTCTTCTTGATTTCCATCTGCCATAAATCATGTACAGGGTGAGGTAATATACTGCAACTTATGTCTATTGACTTAGTATTTTATCTTTAAGAGGATAGATCCTAGATATGAATAGCTAAGGAAGTATATGTGTTTTTCTCTCCCTTGCTTTCAAGTAGCATTGAAGGATCACTTTTATAGTACCTGATAAATAACCACATCTGAATAATCTGATGGCATTCCGTAAGAATAACAGTCCTTCAAAATCATAACCTGATGGAACGTTGTGTTACATGCCATCAGGTCTGATTATACTTATGGGGTAATGTTTATTGTTGCTCAGTTTTTAAAGGAAATAAAGGATAATTTCCTATCTTAAAGAAAATTTCCCAAGTACTTTTATTAAAGTCTCTACTATTGGCCATATAAACTTTAATCAGATAAGATGCCAAATTCTCCAGATCACCTTTAAACTTTTTTAAATTATAAAAGTAATTATACTTATTACTATAACTCAAGCAGTAGGGGCACCTGGGTGGTTTAGTCGGTTAAGCATCCAACTCTTGATTTTGGCCCAGGTCATGATCTTAGGGTTGTGAGATTGAGTCCTGAGTGGGGCTCCATGCTGAGTGTGGAACCTGCATAAGATTCTCTCTCTCTCCCTCTCCCCTGCCCCTGCCAACCCCACACATGCACTCGCTCTGTCTCTCTAAAAAAAAAAAAAAAAAAAAAAAGAAAGGAAAAGAAAACTCAAACACTACAGAAATACATGTAAAAATAAAAAAAGGGAGGAAAGAAAAGTCTACCATCTTCTTCCTACCCTTCCCTGAGAGGCTAAGAGAACATTTCCACCAAAACATGTTATTGCCCAAACTTTTCCTTCAGGAAGTACAGAGGAAGTAAAATGAATTAAATTGTTAGAAATTTTTTGGGCAGCCCTGGTGGCCCAGTGGTTTAGCGCTGCCTTCAGCCCAGGGCGTGATGCTGGAGGCCCCGGATCGAGTCCCACATCTGGCTCCCTGCATGGAGCCTGCTTCTCCCTCTGCCTGTGTCTCTGCCTCTCTGTGTGTGTGTCTCTAATGAATAAATAAATAAAATCGTTTTATAAATAAATAAATAAATAAATAAATAAATAAATAGCTAGAAATTTTTTAATCACTTGCCTTGAACAACAGACAACTCTTTAGGTCTGAGGTAGCTTTAGAGAACAATACATGCATTTTTATAGCTAAGTTTCATTATTGAAACGATCTTTGCAAGTGCCTGTTTTTGGAAGAGTACTGGATCATCTGTTTGGTACGTGATCTAGAACAGGACCTCTCAAACCTCAATGTGCATAAATCACCTGGAGATCCTTTTTTTTTTTTTTTTTTAAGATTTATTTATTCACGAGATACACACAGAGAGAGGCAGAGACAAGGGCAGAGGGAGAAGCTGGTTCCCCACAGGGAGCCCGATGCAGGGCTCGATCCCAGGACTGAGATCATGCCCTGAACCAAAGGCAAACACTCACCTGAGGAGCCACCCAGGTGTCCCACCTGGAGATCTTTTAAAATCCTGATTCAGACTCAGAAGTGCCAGGGTGAGGACTGCTGTATTTCTACAGTTCTAACAGACTCAAGGTGGTATTGATGAGACTGGTCTGTGGAATATGCTTAGGCCTACAGGGGTGCAGAGAACCATTTTAGAGAGTGTGATTCCAAAATAGCTTGTCCCACTACCCAGTACCCCAGCAGTAGGCATCTACACCATTGTCTAAAATCCCCCCATTCCGTTACGCGTTTAAATTAACTATGACTGCTGGTCCCTACCACATGGACACATGGTACTTGTAAGGGTAAAACACGATACTACCCTCTTTTCAACTCAGCATGGATTTGCTTAATAGTCACTCACATAGTCTTATTCTTACCTATGAGAGAACAGAGCTCTTTAGGAGGGGACATTGGATAGGTGCCTTTTGAGTGTAAGCTAATATTTAATGAGCTCTCACTATGTGTCAGGCACTGTGCCAGGCAACCTTACGTACAGTATGTCCCTCGATTCTCAAAACAATCGAGGCTCAACCACTGCCCTATCATAGACAGGAAGCAAACCAAGGTGTGAAAACTTAAGCAGACTCACCCAAGGTCACACAGCAAATAAAGGGCATAGAATACGAGCCCATTCTCTCCATCACTTCATTTTATAGAGAAGTCTGGAATATGGGACCGTGATTGAGAAGGGGTTACTCAAAGGAGGGCATTTTAGTAAAGAACCTACATCAGCCCTTGTAACTTGAGGGGAAAAAACTAGATAAAAGAATATTGAAAAAATATAGTAGAAGGGCATTAAAATATTAGCTTCCTTATAATTTCATCCGGAGCCTTTCATGTGTTGGGCATGAATATTCCCCTACTCGGGGCATATTCATAAAGCTACAGAATGTTTGCGATTCCAGATTAGTATCGTGTTCATGCTGTAAACTTCTGAGTAATTAGTGCCTGTGTTTTTAGAGTTGTAGATAAGTCTAGTGTCTCTCAAATTATAAATTAATCTGTAGCTTTGGGAAATTATGAACTGTGAAGGTGTTTTTGAGCAGCCCGTGGATCTCATTCGTTTACCTTCCTTTGCTCACAGCTGTCTGTGAGAAAAGACCCCTTGTCTAGCCATCAGGAAAAAACTTATGCATGACCCAAACGTTCATGTGCCTTGAATACACGTTCAAAGACATTAAACCTGCATAAGTCACCGATTGAACCATTTTTAATAGATCTCCCTGAGAAAACCCCACTCAGCCACAGCCACAGCACAGAGAAAAAACTTGCTCTGTGTGTGCGAACTAAAAAAAAAAAAAAAAAAAAAAAAAAGAAGAAGAAGAAGAAGAAAGACCAGCTAACTGATTTGTCAAGGTCGAGGCTTCCTTGTTTCAAACGCCAATCAGTAGCAAGCTTGGTGAGTGAGCACCCTCACTGGTGAGTCCCAGGGCTGGGCAAAGTGCGGAAGCAGAGAGCTTCTTCATTTCTTAATAGGTCCCCAGTCACCCGGCTGCCTCTAACCACTCTTCCAAGTTAATCTGATCCCCCTTCAATAGTTTAGCCCCTTTCCTGGACCAGCCCAACCCATGGAAAAGCTTCCAGGGATTCCTGGTCCCTCCTCAGAGCGTTCAGGGCTGGCGGCCTTCCAGGTGACTCCACAGCGGCCTGCGCTTTCTAACAAAAGGAATGCTGCCTGCAGAAGTTGGTGACCAGGTGTGGCACGAAGTTAGTGAACCAGAAAGAAGGGATTTATCAGTCATTTAAAAAGAAGGAAGGGGGATGGGGGAGAAAGAAAAGAAATCAACCAACAAGCGGGAATGACACCTAAGCCTCCTTCTATCAATCTGAAATATGCTTTGGAGTGAAAAACCTTTCAAAGAAAAAAACACGATGGTCAGATTTCAGTGGCAGAAAAATGTGCAAAGCTGAAAAGTTTGGCTTTTCTGTGGGGGGTGGGAAGGCAGAGGTGTGGTTTGGGGGTGGGGAGGTCTCTAGGAGCTCTCTCTAGCAAGACAGTGGGATGAGATTTCAATGGTGTTTTGCTCTCTTGGGTTTCTTCTTTAACCATATCCTTCTTTCATCTCTAAGATGACTCGGAAAGGCCTCGTGATTCTTGGAAAGTCATTGAATTTATTTCTATAATTGAGTTATTTTTAAGCTAACAGTCAGTATATGATTTTTAAGAATCGCACATACTAATGCATTTTCTATTTTTGTGAAATTTAGTGAGAAAGTAGATAGTCTTAGTAGATACTCTCCAGAGTCTTTGTGTGCGCCTGGATACTAACTTTGTGTTCAATACAAATCAATGGAACTAGTGCACTTTAGGGTACTCGTTCCCTAAGGAGTCACTAATGGAATTATCTGTAGCCCTTAAAAAAAAAAGTCACAATGAGGCTAATGAAAATTTTTGCTAAGTGAAAAATCTGGATAAGGCACTGGGCTTACTTACTAGCACATTTTATTTATGGCATTTATCATACATGGCACATTTTACACACAAGTTTTACAAATCTCAGAATGTTTTTAAGAGCTATTTAAATTTCTAAAAGACTTTGTAATTTCAGGTTAAATTGTTTATACCAATAAAGAAGTATATTCTATATCCTCAACTTCAGAATCATTCTGGGATGACATTAAAACTTAGAAAAAATTTTAATATCAGATACAGATGAAAAACTTAACAGTCTTTGAATTGGAAATAACTTGTGGGGGTTTTCATTAAAGTTGGGTGCAGCTTGCTGCATTTTGGTTAGTTGGATGTCTTCAGCAATTTTTCAAATGTTTTGGGTTTGGCAAAGTCCAAAATGTTTTTGCCAAGACCCTCTTTTCCCCTTATTTTTTAAACCCGTGTGAAATTCAAGGATAACTTAATCCATATGTGTCTGATTCATTTACACTTAACTCATCAAAATGTTATTTTGTAAGACCCATTTAATATCCAAAAAACCTTTTGAGCCTTTTTAAGACAAGTCTTTTGTCTTTGAACCAGTGAGTTGTCTTTTTCCATATGAATGGAGCCTTGGACCTTGAAAGATGGAAGATCAGTTGATTTTCAACTTAGACTCTTCAAATTTTAAGTAGAATCAAAACTTGATATTCTGTTTACTGCTTGAGCATTGAATAAGGTCATTTTAAAATATAGATCAGAGGAAGTGGAAAAAATTTTATGCCATGTAATTTGGGGAAAGACTGCTTTGGGAAATTTTATCTTAGCAATACTAAAGAAATAAAAATTACTCCTAGTTTTATTTATTTATTTATTTATTTATTTATTTATTTATTTAGTTCATAGCTAAATGGCTCCATTTTATGTATAGTGATGTGTTTTCCAAGAGTGGCCTGTGGATCATCAGTATGGTGGGGTGATTTCATTCTTTTAGTGTTAAATTGTTCTTACAGTCAACTCATTAATTGTTCGTTTTTATAACAACATCTGTGGTGTTTATAAGACATCCCAAGATCAGGGGAGTTGACAATTGGCAGGAGTCGTAAGTTAAGAGATTTCTGAAAAATTGGGGCCCATATGTTTTTAAAATTCTGTGTGATTTGAAAGAATGTGGTAGAATTCTGAATCTGGCAAGAGATAGCGCTATGGATCAAAAAACATTGTTTAAGAACAAAAATTCGGAGAAGCTAAATGGAACCCTAAGTGAATAAAAGCAGAATGTCTCCGACCCTTTGTAAGAGAAACTAGTTGAAGACTTTCCGAGGCTTCTATTTGTATTTGTTTAGTAGAACTGGGCACAGAAAGGCCATGGCCATAAGTGCTCGTGAACATCCAGTCCATGCCATGGTAACTCGTTGAAAATGTAATACCCGAGTGGCATTTCCAAGTTCAGCGCTCCTATAAAGACCTGCTAGCACACAGAATGCTTTTTTTAATGTTCTGTATTGTTGTGTGTCCCCCACTGAACAACCTTTTGAGCGGACCCCGTTTTTCCTAATGTAAACATTCTGACGAGTATCCAAAGAAATGACCTTTGAGTGAACCTCTAACCTTCCCCGTAATTATTTGTTTGAAGACAGTGTGGAGTTCTCCTGCTGAGAACTAAGAACCATGATGCCTTGCAGCTCTGTGAGGAAGGGAGTGTTGGGGGGAACTGGAGAGAAAGACATAAATAAGGGAACCACCTCCAGATGTAAATAATAAAAGAGCAAAAGGGTGAAATTAAAAAGGGAAAAAACAGCAATTCGTCTTACCTAAAGAGTTGTCCTACGGGAAGAAACAAAACCAGGTTTGTAGCACGTGAAGAAGAGGTGAAACACCTCTGCCACGTGTGTCCTCCGTTAGAAACGTCAAGGAGGAAGGGGAGGTTTCCCTCCGGGCTGTCCTGAGCATCTCAGTTGGTCTGAACCTGAGCTGATAAAGAGAGCTTGGGGGGGGTGGGAGCGGGGGGGAAGAACTGCGGGTCAGGCCTCCTTGGTCCCAGTAAAAACAGTGAGGAAAGAGTAGATACTTAAGTCCCATTTTTGATCTAAGAGATGCTTCTGGAACACTTTGTGATCTGGTCAGTCCTCAGTACCACTTCAGCGCCAGGTGGGAATGAACAGGCCGTTCCAACTCTCGTTTTGTTTTCTCCACTCGGTTGCCTGTCACCCCACCCCCAGCCTGAGGGGGTGTAGCATTTTTGACAACCCAGCTATACTTGCCTAAGTAATAAAGAAGTCATTGTTTTGCAAACAAACACCATATGCAAAAGACTCCTTTGGTTTTCTTGCAGCTATTATTCTTCGGCCTAATTGTATTCCCACTAGAGCGCTCACCGCTCACCGGAGGCCTGAACAAGTGTGGGCTGCTGTCCTCCTGGGAAGGGACTTCAGCTCCTTAGGAACGCAGAGCTGCCGACACACACTAGAATTTTTCTGGCTAATTTCAAAGAATGGGTTTTCAGTTCCTGCCTGTGGCCCCATGCAGACTCATTAATCATTAAGTCCCCCTGCACTTAAGATTTGAAACTGGAAATACTGGGAAATGTTCTAAGTGGGTATATTTTTAAGGAACTGCTAGCTATAGTCTAGGCATCCTGCCCTCCCTCTGTGTCCACCCACCCGCCCCCCACCCCTGCCAGAATGCACAGCCAATGAATCCTGTGCATCAGCTCAAATGCACGGGCAGTGCACGCCATTAAATGTACAGGAACAAGGGTAACTCGCAAATGGTAGAAAATTGTTTTGTTTTTATTAAATTTGGAGAAATAAAGGAGATTTCTTATCATCTTACTCTGTTTGTACATGAATATTTGATGGGCATTATTAAACATTAAAGTAACATGAAGTAGGCACTTATTTTTGGATTTCCAACAAAATTAGATCCAGGCTTCTAGACGAAATAAACTGCTTCTCCTTTACATTCCTGTGATTCAGCCACCACCTGATTTGAAAACTGTTTTTTAGGCTCTAATATCAACCATGTGTACCTGAGGCTCTGCCTTTCTAGTGGGTTGAAAGGTGGCTGGGTTTATGGTTGGCAGTTACCTTATCCCTGCCCTGGGTGTCCCCGCTTAGGCTGGAAAGGCCGCCCCCAACTGGCACTGACCTCTAAATGACCCCTAACTTTACAGGCTTAAACTGCAGGAGTTGCCGAAGAGCAGAAGTCTTTCTGGCCAGCACTTATTACTGCTGTGTTGGTGATAAAACTTCAGACAGCCTAATTGATG